>NC_043012.1:51108718-51133718 GCF_006345805.1 Octopus sinensis | reverse complement strand
CCAGCAAGTTGTCCCGTGACACTGTCTCACCTAGAAAATTAATAATGAGATACAGAATGAAAAAAATAATACATTAAATATAAAAGATAACAATAATTGTTTGAAAGTTTGGCACTAGGCCAGCAATTTTAAGGAGAGTGAGTAAAAGAAAGCACTTATGCATACATACATGTATATTTAATATATATACACAGTGGAACGATAAAACCATAGCCGTAAGTTTGCAGCAAGCAAAAATAGTAAATGAATACAATTAAAAATGTGTTTGCGTTAAATATGATTTCTAAAATAAATGAAAACTATATTTTAATAAACACGATAAACATGTAACAAAACGAAACATTAACCTTAATTTTCTTCCATTGTTTTTGTACAAACATCAAATGCATGTACATCGTGAAGGCATTCTGTAATATTCAAAACACTATTCAATATCGAGGATGTAACATAGACAATGTAAAAATGCTTTGCAGAATTTCATTCCTTTGTATTTATTTTCCTCTATTAAAATTTATATTAAATGATATAAAATAAATAACGTGGAGCATGCTGAAATAGACAAGACAGTTTGAGTAGAATACTAAGAACAATGGTTCCACTCATTAAAAGTCACCCTTAGGCAAAAGTCTAACGTTTGTTGCTTATTTGGATAAATTACTTACTGCTCGTATTTATACATAGAAATGTATACTCACACACACACACACATAATGTATAGTCACACACATATGCGTTTGTTTTTCTCTGAGTGTGTGTGCGGCAGGTTGCGTATGCGTCCGTATAGTGAGTTCTTGTTAGTTTATAGGACTGTTATTTAGCGTAGTCTATTGTGTGTTATATGAGAAATATAGCAGATGTATAAGAGGTTTTCATATAAGGTGAAATGTATTGCTACTGAAATAAAATGCGGTCAGTGTGTTTCTTTCTATTTGAACTTCCTCTCCCCACACGTACTTACGCAAATATATTATATATATATTTTATATATATATATATATATATATATATATATTTTATATATATATATATATGTATATATATATATATGTGTATATATATATATATATATACATATATATCAGTATTTGCGTATCTCTTCCTTTCTGTATCTTCCCCCACTCTTTATATGCATGCACATATTCTTACATACTCGCATACTCGCACGTACGTTTCTTTGTCTTTGTGTGAGTGTGAGGGTATATGTATGTGTGTGCGTGTGCGTGTGTGTGTGTGTATGTGTGCATGTGTGCGTTTCTGCGAGTCTACGGTTGTTTATAATTATTCTCTCCCAACTGTAAACATATATTCTTACTCAAAATGTATTGGACACACACAATCTATCTCTCCCCACTCTCTTTATTGTTATCTCACACATACACGAATGTGTGCGTGTGTGTGTGTTGTGCAGCCATTACCGCTCCGCCATGAGTCATTGGAACAATCTCGTGATATCTGATGGAGTATATCAACATCTAGTAATGAGCATACATGGGATTTCTTTCAGAAACAGAGATGCACAAAGAGGAGAGAAAAACAGATATAGAAAATAACGAATTTAAATTTCGCATATCTGTAGAGTGATTTGAGCTTTTATTCATATTCTTCAAGAGTTGTTCTTGTCCACAGTTTCTTATCATCATGCTTAAAATATGGTTATAATGCCGTTTTTTTTTTTGATAGTATAGAACAATGTTAGGTTTCAGAGAATGTATTAATCCCCAAGTGCATGTCTTTGAATGGCTCCTATCATGGCCATTCACTCTAATCACAGAAGAATTGCTTTTTCATGTTGCAGCAATCTAACCTGAGGAGAGGGACAGAGACAGACCGCCCTGAGGACAGTTACCACTATTGTAATCACCCCTCCGAAATTTATGATTGAGCTAAATGTATCAGGGCCCCGACCATGTCAGGTTCCTCGTACATAGGTTATGTATTATCATATAAGGCGAATAGATCTGTTTGGGGATTATTCATGTTCCGCATCACTACTCAGATCATCGAGGACAAGTGACAACCTTTTATCTAATACTTTGGCCATAAGTGTATCTGAATTTAACAGTTATAGTACAAGCATTTGTGATACACCTTATTAGCGTTTTTATTATCAGCACCACCGCTCATTTACTCACCTCACTGGAAATTATCTCGTTGTTCTGCCAGGTGTGGCATGTATTTTTCAAGGGTTCTCCATATAAATCTGCCATAAATGTCACAGGACAACCCATTCAAACTATGTTATTTACATGCCTAGCAGCCAACACTCGCTTCCGTATTTCCAAGTCTATTATAAGATTTTGTCAACTCCACATTTCTTGCCAAACGTTTTAGCAGGCATTCAGAGTAGACACTGAAATCCATCTTCCATTTAGGATCGGACATACCTCTCGACCGAATTTCAACTGAAAAGCCGTACATATCTTGCGGATGGTGAAACCTGTAACATTCATGGTCCGCTAAACACGGAACTATCCTTTGTTTTAAAAACTTGTCTGTTTCACACGGACCAATCAACCAGGTTTCGTCCCCTCCCTCTTAGAACCCACGTCTTAGATCTGATATCGCAGCCTTCATGCAGCAAAAGAAATGATCGAGAATCAGTCTCCCTCCATAGGCAACTTTTGTGACACCTTTCCTAAGCATTTCATCTAAGCTCCTATGCGCCATTCATCCAAGCTCTATTCTATGTTTTGTTTATTGCTGTGGCATTAATTCTAATCAATCTTTCAGAGCGAGCCATTATATATTATTAACGATCGCCCCGCAACGCACGTATAATTTGCTTTCTCAAGGTGTTTAAAATTGGCGCACCTGGAACGACGTGTTTACCTTCTAGTACAGGGTCCCTTCCTAAGACGCCTGTCTACGTCTAGCGCATACATCACAAATGTGTGCTCTGTGTAGCCGTTTTATTTTAAAATGACAAAACCTTGTCCTTCCTGGATAAACCAACGCTGTTTTACCATGCCGAGAGCGATATATTCAAGAAATGCCATTCGGTGTTCTTTAGATAGTTGCAAATATTTGATCAGCTTTGCAATGCTTCTACACCCCGCTTTCGTATCAGTTGGCGCTCTAGTGCTCCAATAGCATGCAGGAGCTTAACATTTACAATTCCGTTTGTTGACTCCTCTCTGAACATGAACAACTACTAGTTTGAAGGTACTTGTTTGCTAGTATTCACAGCAAGAACAACCATCTTGCCTAATCGATCCAAAAATATTGAGTATTGTGGCACAGATCCTTCCGTAATGACATAGCTGTTCGATCTTCCGATCTTGCCAGAATTGAGAAAGTACGGATATCTTAAATACATTGAAAAGAGGAATGAAACCGTGTGGATCGGAATCTGGTCTCACTAGTGACTACCGCATCAATACATTATGACATGACGTCGTTCAGCAGGTAGTACTGCTTCGAATGGATGAGTATTTACACTGTCTATTTCGGCGTCTTTTATAAGTTTTTCTCAACTCTACATTTCTTGCCAACAGTTGTGGCAGGCATTCAGAGTAGGCACTGAAATCCATCTTTCATTTTCGACCTGCTATACGTCTCGACCGAATTCCAACCGAAAAACCGTACGTATCTTCTTGCGGATGGTGAAACACGTACACACTGAACTAACCTTGACAGAATCACGATGGTGAGAAAGGATCTGATGACTTACACCTATGGAGTGACAGGTATTTGGTCACCTAATGTTTCCTACTTCATTTTGCATGTATTTTTCAATGTTACATGGCTGTTGAAATTTATGGACGATTTTCTTTTCATGTCATCGGATGCTGGAAGATAAAGTAATGTGGTTATTGTGTGTGATTTGTATCACTGTGTAGTTAATAATTTCCTTTCTGTTACTTGAAGTTAGTGTTGCGGTGTGTGACCTGACTGCTGTTGAGTGTATATATTTGTTTATAATTGGGCTGGTAGTGGGTGTATTTGTGATAGTCGTGGTGATGGTGAGGAGTTGAGGATCTAGTTGCTTTTGGTTGTGATGATGGGGCGTACATTCTCAAATGCACCTATTCAGTTTGTTCGTATCTCCCAGCAAAATAGCTGCAAAATACATGGAAAGTTATGATATTGCAAGGTAAATACACTATAAGACCTATAAGGGCTGGAGAACCTGATGTTAAAAAAAAAGTACTCAAAACTGGATCAATGCCTACCCACCAGAAACTGCTAAATAAGTATTTTTTGAAAATGGTGTTGATCCTGCCATCAGCTTTTGTAGAGGAAGCAGAAAAACAACTAATCACCTCATCATTGGATGCTCTATATTAGCCTCAAGTTGATATATTCATCGCCATGTCATACGTAGTCAGTATTAGTATCTAGCCACAAGCTGTATGTTTGGGCTACCATATGAGAGGAGATTTGAACAGAATCATGCCAAATAGAAAAGTATGAAACTATCCCTGTTGTTAGGGTTTTTAATATTATTATTATAATAGGGGTGGGAGATCAGAATCAGAGTACTAAGATTCTGTTAAACTTGTAATGTTTCAGTTTAGAAAACATTTCAACGGAGTCAAATCTATTCAGTTTGAATATAAAACATGAATGATAATATAAAATGTTCGCGCTATTCAAGCCAAAGATCAATATTTTGTGACAAAATAAGCATGTTGATAAAAATTACCTGCTCATAGATATGTCAGTCTCAGCAGCCAGCGGTACTTTTTTAAAATTTAAGTAAATTCAAGGATATTGAAGTAGGGGTCTCAAAAATGAAGTATATAATTACAACAACTGTACCTGTGATCACTGGAGCATTGGGCACAATACCGAAATGCAATATTGAACGCTCTGGCCAAATACCAGCAAAACTAGAAGGATCAGTACTACAAAAAATTGTTCCCATGGGTGGGCATTGCCCAGATCCTAAGAAAATCACTGTCAAACTGAATAGATCTGACTCTGTTGAAATGTTTATAAAACTGAAACATTTAACAGAATCTTAGTACTCTGATTCTGATCTCCCAATCTACAATATATAACTCTTTACTCTCTCTTTTACTAGTTTCAGTCATTTGACTGCAGCCATGCTGGAGCACGGCCTTTAGTCGAGCAAATTTACCCCAGGACTTATTCCTTGTAAGCCTAGTACTTATTCTATCGGTCACTTTTACCGAACCGCTAAGTTACGGAGACGTAAATACACCAGCATCGGTTGTCAAGCGATGTTAGGGGGACAAACACAGACACAAACATACACGCACACATACACACTCACACACACACACACACATATATATATATATATATATATATATATACTACGGGCTTCTTTCAGTTTCCGTCTACCAAATCCAATCACAAGGCTTTGGTCGGCCCGAGGCTATAGCAGAAGACACTTGCCCAACGTGCCACGCAGTGGGATTGAACCTGGAACCATATGGTTGATAAGGAAGCTACTTACCACACAGCAACCCCTACACTACTCCTACACTCATATTATTGCTAATGATATGTAACACACAGAATAAAACGACCAACTTGCTCTTACTTGAGTTGGACTTGGAATCGCTCGTATAAAACAAAGCAACAACATGAATGATAATATAATTTTTTTCCGATGTAGGTACAAGGCCAATAGTTTTCAAGGGAGGGGAATAACCAACACATTCAACACAAGTCCTTTAATTTGTACAATTACTTTAATATGTGGACTACTTTAATTTGTACTAGTACTTTAACTTATGGAGCCTGGAAGAATGAAAGGCAAAACCAACCGAGACAGGGCGCAAGAAAGTAATTTAATATCGTTTATATTCGATAAAGGCTGTTTGATCCAACATTAGGTGTTCGATATCACCTAATATTTTTCTCTGCGACAGTATATGCAATGTGTTGAATTTGTTACCTTGAACCAGGGCAGATTTGATCCACTATAATTTTGATCACATACAGGTCATCTATGACTGTCTATTTCTTCTCTATAAATATAAATCCTTAAATCCTTTAAAATGTTTTAGCCCGATGGCCGCGGCCATGCTGGGGCACCACCGCTATACGATAAATTATTTTTATATTTAGTTGCTGCTAGTGAAAGCTAACGCCAATACGTAGGCCTGCGTCTGCTCATTTATACTTTTGTGCACCCCGATAAACATAAACGCAGTTATTCGAGCGTACGCTGTATTACAGAACGTAAACAAACTTGAAAGTTTACGTAACAAAGATTATTGTCTTTATTGAAGGTGTTTCATTACGCCTATTTCGGCACTCCTCATTTAAAAGGCACAAACATCAAAAAACTTTTCGTTTTCATCTCTCGTAAAGATTCGCGGGTTTTTTTTTTAATCACAATATTTTGTAAACAGTATAATTCACTAAGGGCTGTCAATGGCGAATTAGGTTTCACGAAAGCGTTTCTTTCTGAAACTAGAATCTCTATTCCTTGATAGTGATTCTGTTAGAGAATGTGCTTCAGAAACTCATGGATGTCACCACACACTCTTAAATTATTTCCGCTAATTAGAATTCTGTTAACAGCAAGCAAATGAAGTAACACTATCGGACACAAGCGCCAGAAGGAAATGAAATATAAAAATAATCCTAGTGACAAAAAATATTTCCTCTCGGACATGTTAACCTGATAGAAAATGTAACTAAATGTCCTTTAATGTCGCAATCGGTAATCTAATGAAATGGATTTTTAAGAAAATATAGCTATATGTGCGCGCGTGTTTGTGCGTGCATGAGTGAACCGCTCTCTCTCTCTCTCTCTCTATCTATATCTATCTATCTATCTATCTATCTATCTATCTATCTATCTATCTATCTATCTATCTATCTATCTATCTATCTCCCACTATGTCTCTCTCTGTCTCTTTCGCTCTCTTTCTCTCTCCTTTTTTCTCTCTATCTATTTATCTATAACTCTTACAATAAGTCATATATATGCTAGATATCCATAGTGTCCTACCTGACTCTGTCATATACGAAGAACCTAACATAGTCTCTATACGCCAAGAAAAATTATGAGTAAATAAAGATGTTTGCCACAGCAGCACTCAGTGATTAGTATTAGGTTAGGTTTAAAAAATACGAGAATATTGACTAAAATAAACTTAGTATTTTGAATAAAACGTGTAATGAATGAAAGTATGCTCTACGTAAATGCGTAACAAAGTTATCGTTCTATAATAATATCTTCGCTGCAATAAATATGGGAGCTGAAGTTCCACACTAAAGAGAAACAGGGACAAATGACATAAATAAGGATGTAACCAAGGGAGATAAATTATAAATACATGCATGAGAATGTATTACTATGTTCAAGATGCCTCCTAATTTCTTAACTTCTATGTCCATTCAAACGATAAAGCAGATTCGCCTGCTTCTTTTTGCCTGAGCGTGCCTCAAGACAGAAAAAGTAGAATAGAGATGGACGGTGTGTCCAGCTTTGAGCGCATATGTGTATGTTAAGGTATATGTTTGTGTGCATTTACGTGAGTTTATGTGTGTGTGCATTTACGTGAGTTTATGTGTGTGTGTATGTGTGTTCGTGTCTCAATGTGCATGTGTGTTAGTGTGTGCATATGCATACACGTAAATAGATTCTTATATCTAAATGTATATAAATACATATAATACATAATACACACACGCATAAATGTATATGTGTATATGTATAAAATAAAATATATATATATAAACATAATATATATATATATATGTATATATATATATATTATATATATATATATTTACTCATACTCTTTATTCTTTTATTTGTTTCAGTCATTTGACCGTGGCCATGCTGGAGCACCGCCTTTAGTCGAGCAAATTGATCCCAGGACTTATCCTTGTTAGCCTAGTATTTATTCTATCCATCTCTTTGCCAACCGCTAAGTTACGGGACATAAGCACACCATCATCGGTTGTCAAGTGATGCTGGGGGGACAAATACAGGCACAGAAACATACACACACACACACATACATATATGCACATATATGCATATATAAGATGGGCTTCTTTCAGTTTCCGTCTACCAAATCCACTCACGAGGCTATGGTAGAAGACACTTGCCCAAGGTTCCAGGCAGTGGGACTGAACCCGGTACCATCTGGTTTGTAGCAAGCTACTTACCGAACAGGCACTTCAACCCCTATATATATATATTAATATATATATATATATATATATATATATATATATATTATACACATATATATATGTCTGTGTGTGTGTGTGAGTTTTATGTGTGTGTGTGTGTTTGTGTGGTGTGTGTATGTGTGTGTGTGTCTCGAGTAAGAAAATTGAGGAAGAATTGTGAATACAGCGATATGTAACTTGATTTAATCTTAGAATATATATACATATAGATGTTATATATACCAGTGTATTTTCCATTACCTCGTTTCGTGTACTTTCTGTAAATAACATGTGCCTTCATGAAATGAGAATATATACATAGATTTATGCATGTGTTTGAGAAAATTTTTTCCCTTGTTATATTTATAAGTAAGGTGCCAGAGAATCCGGCTTACTTCTTCAAAGAAGTATATACAATTTTTTGTATATCTCCTGGAATTCACCAGCTATTTTAGGAGACAAGCCCTGAAACAGAACGTTTTGTTCAGACAAAACATATCACGTGAAATAGCGTCCATTTTGTTAATAGGAAATCGAGAGCTTGGAATATCCTGTTTCTCTTATCTTTTACTTGCTCCAGTCACTTGGCTGCGGGTATGCTAGGGCATCGCCCTGGAGAATTATAGACGTATGAATCGACCCCATTATTTTTGAAAGTCTGGTACTTACTTCAACTGTCTAATTTGTGAGCCCCGAAGTTGTTGTGCGGACGTAAACACACCAACACCAGTTGTCAAGTGGTGGAGGGACAAACAAAACACAACCACACACACATAATAACACACATATACATATATACGACGGGCTTCATTCAGTTTCCTTCTCTCAAATCAATTCAACAGATTTTGACACCTGCTCAAGATACCACGCAGTGGTATCGTACCAGGAGCTATTTGGTCGGAAAATAAACTTCTTACGACACAGCCACTCAGGAATATTTGAGTGGACAGTATATTTTATATATACTAGCCAATCTCTTTACACATATATTAATGTCCTATGTTTTTTTCTACCTCTGTACAAACATTAATTCATGCAAATACGCAAGCACACACGTAAACACACATACGCGCACACTCAAGCACGTATCTATGTACCCATTTGCACACGCATATACAAATATATAGGCATAACACTTCTTATGTGATTCTTTATTTCTAATGTGTCTACGCATGCAGATAGTGTATTGGAATGTTTTAATTCGTATATAGTTATTTATATATTTGCTTCAGAAATCAGGTTTTGAAATTTGTCGTCTGAGGAGAGCCAGCTCAATTCGTCTGATGTACACTTTATTCTGCATTAATTTCAATGTATTACTTCAGTTGAATAACGCATTTCACTTCATCGCACGATAGAATATTGTCATTGAATACCGAAGCGAGAATCTTAATGTCGCAATCGAGAGAAACGCGTCTCCGATAAAATATCGATGTTCAAAATAAAAACAAAAGATTTACTCATTAAAAGACACCCTCGGGAACATTTGCAATGTCTGTAGCTTATTACGTACGTGTGCATGTGTATAAGAATATATATATATATATATATACATATATACATATGCATACATACAAATATATATATATATATATATATATATATATATATATATATATATGTACATACACATATACATACATATATTTATATCTATATCTCTCTCTCTCTCTATATATATATATATAATTGTGCGTGCATGTATGTGTATATGCATAATTGCATGTACACATCCATGCATACATATTTACATAGATAACATACGAACATGCATACATACATGCCTATTTATTTGATTTTAGGAACACGCTCCGTTTTTCCACACATATATACTTTTAGTTTTTGAAATATTCTTTTAGACAAATGCATTCTTGTGAAACGCAGCAGGTGTTAGAAAGCATCCATTTAATTAAAAGAAGAATTTCCATCAATTCGGAAATATGCAAAGAAACATCAAAAACAATGAACAAAGTAAAAAGAAAGGAAGAAGAGTTTTAATTTATAAACGACATATGTATTTGATGCAATGACATGTCTAACTAATTGTACGTGGGTCTGTCAATGTCCTGAATATACAAACTCCATTTGATGACTGCATCTAAATAAAAATATAATGTAGTAAGCCTGGATATTACATCATACACCAGCCAATAACTTATTTATTTTTGTGTAGTTTCAGCTTTTAAATAGCAATAAAATATCGGAAAATTTTTCTCAGGACTATTTCCTAATGATCTTCTTGTTAGCACAGTAGTGTTTCTTTATAGGTTGTATATTTTTGTGCCTTGTTACAGACCACTTTACTCAAAAGCATATCAATTACACTGGTTAAACATGGTAACAACTACTGTTACCGTCTTGTTTCGTATTTATTGGGACAAACACACGTTAAGAATCTATTTACCAACTAAAATATATAAATACATATTATGAGGTTTGACTTTAACATATCTAAATGTGTGTCTATGGTCTCTAGCATTGACGTAGGCAATAGATCACACACTCTATCATGTTAAGCATTCATATATCTTATGTTGCAAATGTAGATGCTATTTCTTGCAGTTCGAATTACTACCCTATATCATTGGTTTATTTCCTAGTATTATCCATCGTTGAATTATGCACGATTTAGAGGAAGTGGTAATGTTAAAGAAAGCCTGTTGGTAGTCCAGAATAACGAAACTAGGGTGCGAGAAAGAAAATCGCCAAATGCATTTGTTGCCTTTGAAGGACGGTTGACGATTCCATCCTGAAGGGAATCACTTGAATTCACTTTACTACTAATATATGTAAATTACTTCACATAATTTACGTTTTTCCTTTCAACCTGTATAGGAATGTCAGGGAAAGTGTGAACCGGTGGCCTCTGCTTGACACATCGAATTTGTTTAGGAGTAGGGCAAGTTAGGTAGATTATTTTCGTCTCCTCTTTTGCTGATTGTTAAACCAAAGGCTTTACATGCAGCAGAAAACCGTTCTAGAATTTCCTGAGCTTCCTCTAAGGTTATTGTTACTTGTGCAGCATCATGTGTAAAATGTAGATCACGAATGATACTGGTGCGTAGCAGTGTTCTGACTTTGAAACGCTGATTATTGAATAATTCACCACCTGTTCGAAACTAGAATTTGACGCCAAGTTTTATATGTCACTAATGCATACCTTAGCATCACTGAAAAGAAGAGGGAAAACAAAACAAGGGTCATAACTCAACCTTGCTTTGTGCCGTTTGTAACGTCGAAGGAAGCCAAAGCTTCCCCACCTGATACGACAGCAGCCTTTTTTCCCCCATGAATATTAAACATCTTGTGAGGTATACAAAGCTTTTTTCAGAACCTTCCATAGTGCTTCCCGATTAACACTGTCGAAGGCCTTAGTAAGGTCAGCAAATACCATAAACAACTCTTGTCTTTTCCCACTACCCTCATTATATATATATAAACCCACCCGCCCCTATACATCCCTACTCTCGCCTCCCCCACCTCACC
The DNA here is from genome assembly GCF_006345805.1 of Octopus sinensis. Classification (NCBI taxonomy): domain Eukaryota; kingdom Metazoa; phylum Mollusca; class Cephalopoda; order Octopoda; family Octopodidae; genus Octopus; species Octopus sinensis. The sequence goes on along the minus strand of NC_043012.1, from coordinate 51,122,123 downwards.
ACAACATCACACCACACCACACCACACTACACCATACACCATTACACATCACATCGCAACACACCACCCTCACACCCATTCCCACATCCACACACCTACACATACATACTCGCACACGCCAGACCAACAGCCTTCTTTCACACGCACATACATACTCTCTCACACACACGCGCACCTTTATGTTGGAGACCTTTGTGTTGGGAGTCAACTTTACCTTGTTATCTCCCCTACTTTCCTCCTCGTATTTGACCCTTCTGTCCGGCACTAGCCGCCATGATAAATCGTTAGTCACTACACATATTTTTTTCTCTCCTTGTTTCTCTCCTTGCTTTTTCTGTGTCCCTTTCAGTAGAAGAGCGTAGGCTCTAAACGTAAAATAATTTTCTATTCTTGAGCGTTTTACTAATACATCTGTTTGTTTTGTACACCACCTGTTTTCGTTTTTTGTTTTTTTCGTAAACTCTCCCTATATATATATATATAATATATATATTATATATATATATATATATATATATATATACATACATATATATATATATATATATATATAGGACGTGCTTCTTTCAGCTTCCTTCGTGGGCACGAGGTTATAGACGACGCTTGCTCAACATCTTACTGCAAAAGAGGGCTGAGGCTGTAACCATATACTTCGGATGCAAGCTACTTATTTATCTATTGCCCACAAGGGGCTAAACATAGAGGAGACAAACAAGGACAGACAAAAGGATTAAGTCGATTACATCGACCCCAGTGCGTAACTGGTACTTAATTTATCGACCCCGAAAGGATGAAAGGCAAAGTCGATCTAGGCGGAATTTGAACTCAGAATGTAACTGCAGACAAAATACTGCTAAGCATTTCGCCCGGCGTGCTAACGTTTCTGCCAGCTCACAGCAAGCTTCTTATCACGGGACAACGCCTACACCTTTGTTATTTGAATATTGGCTTTTGGCTTTCCTATTGTTGACGGCTTTGCATTAATTTCGTTCAGGAATTTCTGTTGATATAAAGGTCTCAATGATCTTATCACCGAATGATATGGGCAAGAATTTACTTCGTTAGAAAAGTTTGAAACGAAATGTTTGTAAGACACTGAAGGAAACGAGACAATTTCATGAGAATTGAACCATGGAGCAGATATAAAGAATCACGGTGGATAATTGAAATCTCGTGTGTATATTTTCAGAAATGACCTCTCTCTCTCTCTCTCTCTCTCTCTCTGTCTCTCTGTCTCTCTGTCTCTCTCTCTCTCTCTCTCTCTCTCTCTCATATATATAAAATCCTGATGAACTGATCCGGTGTATTTTCTTTTACCTAAGGCCAGGAATTTTACAGCACACCAACGTGCAAGAAAACACACACACACGACACACACGTATATATATATATATATATATATATATATATATATATATATATATATATATATATATATATTATATATATATATATAATAATAAATATTAGGGAATAAATCCAAATTTATAGGGAAAAATCAGATTTAGGATTGAATTCAATTTTATAGTAAAATATTATATAATATAATTAGAGACAAAACCACTATTTTGCAAATCAAACAAGGAAAGACTTAATCAATACATAAAAAAAAATTAATATAAAGTAAATAAATCGCCACTACAATTGTTTCCTGTCTTCAAATGACATTCATCAGGTGGATTTCATATCTTCTATTCAATTTTAAACTTTAAAATTGAATAGAAGATATGAAATCCACCTGATGAATGTCATTTGAAGACAGGAAACAATTGTAGTGGCGATTTATTTACTTTATATTAAATTTTTTTTATGTATTGATTAAGTCTTTCCTTGTTTGATTTGCAAAATAGTGGTTTTGTCTCTAATTAATATCATATATATATTATATATATATATATAATATATATTATATATATATATATATACGTGTGTGTCGTGTGTGTGTGTTTTCTTGCACGTTGGTGTGCTGTAAAATTCCTGGCCTTAGGTAAAAGAAAATACACCGGATCAGTTCATCATGATTTTATTCAACATACACCTTTATCACATACACTCGCTTATTGCAGTTGTCTTTCGGTTTTTCTCAGCCCTGTAAAAGACCCGGAAGTTGGGCCTCCAGCCAGGTCTTTCGCGATGGCTTTAAAGCTTTCAACTTTTAAGCACCTTCTCTTATGTATGTTTGTTTGTGTGTATATATGCGATTTTATATTGTTTAATGTACAACATATATTTTAGGAAGACGAATGTCGTCACACTAGTAACTCATGAGACCGAAAATATATGAGACTGAAAAATATAGGAATATTCACAAAGTTATTATTTAAAGTATTTAAACGTTCGGGTCGTACGATGTATACAAGATAACTCCAAGCTCCTAACGGTTATTCAACAGATTTGTATTACTCTGATGTTTCAAAATTTCATAAGTTTCCATAGAACAAAGTTGACAACCATCCCTACTATTTCTATAAGGTTGCGCTCTTCTAACTATATCCCATTTTAGGTTGAATTCTATATTATTTGTTTTTAGTTCCCAACTTTTACTAGATAATGTTGTGCAACCTGCCTTATGTTTGAGCCTAAAAGAGGAAAAATGATTGTTTACACATTTTTAAAAATCTACCGAACAACCGAAATAAAGAAAGCTATTGTTTGAAATTATTATCGTCCATTTATAAATTACGTTTTGGACCGAACAACGGCCAGATACCGGACATTTTGATCTAATCCTACAATCACAACTGGGGGGGATAGTGTCCGGTACTGGAATTATTTATGGACAGTTCACTTCTATTACTATTATTTAAATTATTGTTAGTATTAGTATTATTTTCACTATTAGTAATTACGTTGTTATGCAAACTAGGGTTACTAATTATTAATCCATCCTCATTATTATCACCTACCATACTTTTATCTATACCACCTATATTATTGATATTGCTATTATCACTATTTACGTCGATGTTGTTATTATTATTATTATTATTATTATGATTATTATTATTATTATTATTATTATTATTATCATCATCATTATTAATATTATTATTGTTATTACCATTGTTATAATAATAATAATAATAATAATAATAATAATAATTATTATTATTATTATTATTATTATTATTATTATTATACAATATATTCTACATTGAGGTTGAATGGGATAAATAGTAGAGGCTTTGGATATTGTGTTAACTTTTGTGGGGTCACATTAAGCACACCCCACACACTTCGTGTAACGCTTCATTTAGTTGTCCAATGATACATAAATGCTCCGTAAAATCTCTTGCATCTTAATGTTTATGATCGCGGCACTACGTATATTTCATTCGGGTAAAATTTGTCGCTAGTTTTGCGTAAGTAACCACGTAATTATGTTGAACGCACTTTTAAAAAACCGACGTGTATCCCAGGAGAAAACCTGTTCCGGATAGAGTGACGACAGTACGCCAATTAATTGAGTTATTATTAAAAGCGAAATACGGGAGATGGATTGAGATAATCATAACAGTGCTGGAGAAATTGCTTTGGGATATTTATTCTAATCCTTTATGGCAATATCTGAAATCCTCTCTGCCAGTCCCCTCCACCTGTACTTATGCTAGAACAATATATGGCAGTATAACGTTACTGAAAACATTAAGTAAGTGATAAAAAAATATGTCTGAATATTATTTTACACATTTTGCTTTTCTTCATTAATATAAAGAAATAAAAACAATAAAATATTTCCCAAATGAAACTTGTAAACAATAATGTATTTCAAAAAATGAAAAGTAGATAACAATAAACAACATACTTGAAGAGACTCTCCTGGTATATTTCCAGAGTATAACATTTTTTTCTCCAATATAAATATAAACAATTTTGTAAAGAAATCTTAGTAATAGATTTGAAAAGGTCATTGAACATAAGTACTAGCGCTCTTTACGACATTAAGAAACCTGAATAAAAATTATATATATATATATGTATATGTATATACATATATATATATATATATATATATATATATATATATATATATATATATATATATATATATATATACATGTGTGTGTATATATAACGATGATGATATAGTAAAAGGTTATGGTGTGTTAGGTGAGACATACTTTAAAACTACTTTTTTTTTCGGAAGTATATGTTCTGGTATTCAGATAAAATAGCTAAATGTATTGTAGATATCCGATATAATTACAGAAAATATGAAACTGGAGTGATGATTGCGAATCTTATAACTATTTAACTATTTATCGTTATGATCATTACTGTATAATCCAGTTATATATCGAATTATTTGTTTACTTACACAAACTACTTAAACATTGTATCACGTCAGAAATTATATTACGTTATCTTCGTCTCTATTTACAGAAAGATAATATAATCCCACGTGGGTTAACTACATTCTACCCCAACATATTATATTCAGCTATTCAAGATTTGATAAGCGTCTTTTCATTTTGATAGTAGTCTTTTCAAGTGTTAGCATTTTATGTTCATGTTTAAACCCATATCACCATTCATCTACCATTCTTTCCTTTAATATAATCGCAGCAATGTCATTGACATTTCAATTTGGGTAGTTTCTCTATGTTTTCTAAAAAAAACAGTTGTGTGTCATTTGATGATGGAGTAAGTTGGCTTCTAATTCTAGTACGTCTAGCAACGCAAAAGGATGTCGACTTTTTTTTGCCTTGGCTGTTATGATTAATATAATGTTCTAAAATAATAGGCAACATGATATGGGAAATAAAAGGTCCACAGATGGAATTTCAAGCATTAACTGTGTACACTATACAGGAACTTGTGAAAAAGGTAAACAGAAATCTAACAGAAATGCATAGTTGGAGAATTGCTATATTATACATACATACATATATATATATATATATATATATATATATATATATATATATATATATATATATATAATATATATATATATATATATATATATATATATATATATATATATATATATATATATATTACGTTGCCATGGTTTTTAAAAGATGACCAGCCGTCGCATATTCCAAGATCATTTGACAAAATTAAGCAAAATTTAATATAATATAATTTATAACAATAGCAATCTCACCATTCGGAATAATTTAATCAATATTATGATATCGTTTAGGTAGATAAATTTGGAATTTTTCTCTTGTATAAAATGTACATAAAAAGCGAAATAAAAACAAAAAACAAAAACGCAGTGAAGGAAATGGCATTTCTACTTAAAAATACAAGTGACGAAGATATTTAATAAACAACAAACGTTGTTTATTAGGTAACTATGCGGAGAACAGTAGGAGACGCGATATTATCATCCTATTAGACAATAATAGAAACAAGCATTCAAATAATCAAGAATTTATAAACAATTAATTACAACAATTATGCAATGCGAAAACATTTCCAGAATAAAGAGAAGAGTTTACATAACTTGTTCAGCAGGAAACTTCTACCACATTTATATATTTCGGCTGGTATTCCATTATTCCCAGACGACTTTCTCTTCCTGAGCTGTTTTACGATCTTTCTTTAGTTAAGCATTTGATGGAACGACTGTCAGTTCTTCATCCACAGGCCTTTATGGTAGGTTGATCATCAGTTCTCCAGCACCATGTGAGCCCATATTTCAAACATTTGAAATGTGCTCTGCCCGGCGGTTCGTGATCGTTTTATTTGTCAGAAGACTACCCTCAGTTGAAAATAAGAGAGTTGAGCCAAAAGACACAGGTCCAAAAACATACTTTAAATTCTGGTAAAATGACCTGTAGTCACATCTGTCCGCAGCATCTTGCAATTCTCGTGCCTTCCTTCACCACCATATTTCTTTCATTTGCCTTTAGCTTTGATTGGCATGAATTCCTGGCTTCTTTATACTCGTTGTGTTTTGTGGTATTATTTCTGTTTGACATCCATTGACAGTGGCATGATAGACGATTGGGCACTTATAGCACCCACTCTTGGACATTTGACGGATTCTAAACTACATCACGAGTACATCGAAGTCTTTTAGTCTGACCATCAGTATCAAGAAAACTAAGCCTGTCCATCAGCCCATTCGTGACTACCTTCCCGATAGAAAAGCTTTTGAAACTGTTTTCTCTTTCACTAATTCTTCGTTCCAAAGTGTCAAATAATGCGAAGATAAAGAAATCGAGTCCAGAATCGGGACGTTTATCTCCGCTTTCGGTAAGCTTTATCACAGGATATGGAACGGGTACGACGTATTGTTGAAGGTGAAAATTAATGTATATAAGTCGGTGGTCTTGATAACATTGTTTTATGGTGCTGAATTTTTGACTTTGTATCGAAAGCACATCATTCAACTTGACGCTTTTCAATATACGTTGCTTGTATACTATCTCCACCATAAAACTGAGTCACCATATTCATTACAGTGATGTACTTACAAATTGCAACATATCAGGTATTGAAGCCATCCTCATCAAAATACGGCTTAGATAGTCAGATCATCTTTCAGGTATGAGTGATATCAGAATTCTGAAGCAACTCCTCTTTGACCAATTCCCGACAGGAGGATCAGCTGGAAGGCCGCTCTTGCGCATAAAAAAAAAACTAAAAGAAAATTTGAAACGATGCAACATTCCCTTTTGTTCCTGGAAAAATAAAGCATCAGAATGCAAGACCTGGCGTCAGTCCTGTCTCTCCTCAGTTCAAAAACTTGAGCAAAATTAACTTCAAAACAGGGACCAACTTCATTCAAGCATGAAGGAACCCTGGCAAAACACTGCTCCTATAAGTGGAAACCTTAACTGTTGTTGTTGCTTTATGGCGAAAAGCGAACCAAGTGTAGCCGTCCACTCAATAAGACACATAGTAAATAATCAAGAAGCACTCAAGAAAACTGAGTTCTCAACTTGTTCCATTTGCCAAAAGGCTTGCTAGGAAACAACAGACCTCAGAAGACACCGTCGTGTTCATAAAGCATGATCAAGGCTTTATTTTACTGAACCCTCATTTGTCGCTCATAACAAGAGAATCCATCATATTTATATATATATACATATATATATATATTGAAGATTGAAAAAAATTTATAACAAATAAAATAAATGGAACTTATATGCGTCTGGAGGAAAACGATAACTTGAAAGAGAAAACACGAATAGCAGTATCGTACACCAAAATGTTCTGCACGTTAAAATACTCTGGGAATACAATTTTGTATTTAACAAAATTGAAGAACGCTGCTACGTAGCACTGTCGAGAATGTCTTCTAACTGACATATAAATATTTCTAGTATGAATTGAATAACGGAAAGAAATACTGAAATAGTCTTTACATAAATTATGATTATATTAAGTTATGATTATATTAAGAACGTACAATGGAAACAAATACTTTGATAGCAATGATACATGAAAATGTAAGAAAACTTACAATTCATAGACAAACATTAGGGAGCAAATAGCACTTTAAGCAATGGAGATAAGAGTATTCGAAATACACAGATAACATTCAAATTTCTATTATGAAATTTACTCTTAGATATGATACACGGATGCGCGAGGGTTAGGATATGAATTCGCATAAATATGTTGCTAGAATCACAACACCATCACCACAACAATAGACCGCACGCACACCGCACACAACACCCCACACTACAACCAGCACCTCCAAACCACAACGATTTCTACTACTCCACTGCTACGACTAATTACTTTACCAGCACTACTACGACTGCTGATAAATTAATACAACTGGCTATAAGAAAAATAATCCCTTCTATTATAGGCAGAGGTCAGCAACTTTAGAAAAGGGGCTTGAAGATTTCTCCCCCTTCCCGGTGCTAAATTGATAATGGTTTTATCAAATCCGAAAAGATGAAGTTAAAAATTGATATCGGTGTAATTTGAACACAGAACGTATGACGGACGAAATGCCGGCTCACCACGTCAGAAATTATAACTACACCAACAACGATAATAAGGGACAAAAATAAGGAGACCTGAGAATTGAAATCGCTAAGATGTGGCAGCTACGAGAGACAAACATAAAGGTTATCCCTATTGTCGTCGGAGCATTGGGTTCAATACAACCTAATCTGAAAAAACATCCGGTGACATTAGAAATAACCTACAATCTAGGTGCATTGCAAAAGTCGGCATACTTGGAACTGCACGCATATTGCGTGATGTACTGTCTGTCGGAGGTCTTTATTGTGATTTGACCGATAGTACAAACCACGGCAGACGCAATATCTTCAACCAACAAACTCACGATATTGTATACTGTGCGATGTCTATCATAATAATAATAATAATAATAATAATAATAATAATAATAAGGTATACTGGGCTTCATATACTTCCCAGTGTCACTTTGATGGCATGCACTGCTCTCTCATTCAATAATAATAATAATAATAATAATAATAATAATAATCATAATAATAATAATAATGATGATGATGATGATAATAATGCTGATGGTGATGATGGTGGTGGTGGTTGCGGCGGCGATGATGAGGGTGATGTTGATGACGACGATGATGATTATGATGATGGTAAAACAAATTTATAATTTTCCTGTTTTCTTAAACATTCTCTGGAACGATATATGGTGGAAAACCAAATATGTGGCTCCCCTGTCATAATACCAAGTTCAACTTCTAACTTGTTCAGGTCGCAGCAGATGCTACATGTGATTTAGGCTTTCGGAGCTTCACTCGAAACTTCAGGGACATATTCCTGCTCTCCATTTTTGTATGAGACAAAATACTCTGCACGCTCCTTCTTCCCAAATTTTTCTACATGGATAGCTGAACAAAATGAACTCCGATGCCTCACCGGTATCTCACTGGTGTTTCAACAACGCTTCAGAACACTGTTAAATATCATGAATAAGCACCGCCAGTAGCAGAATCTCAGGATCAAGGTCTTTTGGTTACATTTTACTCCTGACACCACTACATTCCTTTAGAGCAATACTGATCCCTTGGGTGTGTACTGTTTCAGGTACTGGTACAGTGACATTGAACACATATGGAAAACGGGATATTCTACATCATAGTTCATGTGAAATACCACACAATCATCCAGCTACTAAAGTATTACCTCTAGATTCAGTGCATGCAAAAGACAGTCTTGACGAACCAAACGCAAACATCCAGATTCCTGAAGATACCTGGTCGCCCCTGGCCAGTCTGAGCGATAACACTGTAGGTACCTCCGTTGTAACCGTTCACAGTCAGAATCACCAACTAACTCTCCGAGTCCAGGAAATTCGGCTGTATTTCGATACCAAGATTTTCTGATACAGCACCGCCATCTTACCCAATTTCCATCGAAGTTAGATATTTTAGCTTCTGTTCCTCCTCACGGTACAATTGTTATTGTTGCTGATATATTAATATAAAAGTCCTCCATCGATCAACATCGCTTGGAATAAGTGACGAATTTCATGTCTTTCCATATACTCTTCATGAATTTTATATCTGAAATTCCTCTAGCCAGCCTTAGATCCCATGTACCGATGCACCAATATTCTAACCGTTTTCATAGAGAGTTATCTTGTTCCGGTCACTTACTACTATTGATAATAACAAGAATAAAACATTAATAATGCTGTTGAGATTTCGTGATAAACACTGATTACGGCGCCAATAGTCATTATTGGCATTTTTTTTATTTCTTTCTTAATTTGATCATAAATAGAGATGATGATGAAGGCGTCATTTTAAAGAAATAAGAATGAAATAAACAGGAAGTGAAAATAAATCGACATTTATGCCGTTTGAAGTGATGAAAAACGAAATTTGTGCCAACAGTAATTATAGAAAAGGAAATAGATCAGTAGGAATCTATCACAAATATACCGAAGTAAATTAGCATTCTAATATATAGTGACAAGTCATTTGAAATTGGAAGGATTAATACTGAAAATATCACTTGAAGCTTCATATTTTATTGTTTTCGAAATAGTAAGCATCATCTTATATATCCATATATAAGATATTAAAAGAAACTGAGATTAGCATTTGCTAGCAGAACCATAATCGTTTAGCTACTAGAATTCTACATGCTAAAAGTGGATGCAAAATAGAAATGAAATCAAATATCATCCTGTTACAAATGATACATTATATAACATGGTCATACAAACTTCTAAACAGTTTTATGATAACGGCTGCAAATCCCTTGAATATGCGATTATTGCAATAGGTTTCACGCGAGTCTAAATAGCGTCAATAGCAGTGTGTATATAACCAGTCGCCTTCACACTTCTGCTAGTATTCCAAATTGATTTGCCGAAATATATTACTGAAAATTTGATTTTGGTATAACTGTGTAGTAGAAATATTTGCAGTGTTGGAATTCCTGACCAATATTTGTCCCTCACATAGAAAGCCTAAAAGAAGACATTAGACTGCGGTCGGACTGGAACTACGGCTTGCCATCACGTTTACCCAGCGATAGATAAGAAAGGCAATGCATACTTTCGCCACCTGGGATTAACCTTCCAAAGATAGCTCACATTGAGTCATTTCTGGATGAATCTAGACTGTTTTAGGGCATGTCATCCCATTACTTCTTAAACAGGAGATTAGAATGAAACTAGACCCCTGGTAATGCAAAATGTCAGTCCGTCCAAAGGCCTACTGTGCTGTTGAAAGACATGCGATCGAATCTACAATTATGCAGCAGCCATAATCTTTTGTGCTGTTCTTGTTCTGTGCTTGGTTGTTTAAATGTTAGCACCATGTAATCATTTTCGGCAATGTTTGTAGAATGACGTACGTATACAGTTCGTATACAGATGCTTCTCTACGCCCATGAAATTTATATTTTTGTTTGTTACCCTTTATTGTTTGTTCGGATGAATATGTTGTTGCCTACACTCGTTATGGTGACGAGTACTGACGCTGTTTTCTCTTTGTTGTTGTTGAAATTGTACTTCTTTCTAGTCTCCATCTTTGAAATTTCACCGCCTTTTCTGAGTGCATATTTCTTGTCCTTTTTCCCCCTTCTTTCCTATATTTATAAAGCAGAAGATATCTGACTGATGTAAAGAAAGAATAGTATATGTAGTCGTGTTGTGTATGTGCTGGGGGCATTCTGGTGTTGAATCCGATGATATTTCTTTTGTTCTTAATGTCATTGTGTGTTCTGTTTCTAGCTTGCTTGGAACTTCCACCTCCAGTGTTGTTTAAGTTGCTGTTAATGTAGCTTTTGCCGTTGTTCTTCCTTTTCCTGCTTCTTTTGTTGCAGTTACTATTGATTTTACTGTTGCAGTTCTTACGGTTGTTTTTACAATTAAAATGGTTACCTATTACTTCTACTTACCTTGTTTCTATATGTCATATTCTTGGTAACACTTCAAATCGATTACAGTTGATAGAAAACCCTTGGTTTATTGATCATGCCATAAATGCAATACTTAGTCCTCTGCCTTTTACATTCACGACAAATCAAGTGCCATGTGATTCAATTAGTTCAGGGATGTCATCAACCATCTCTCGATTCGTTTCTATTTATAGCTCCATAACTAAAATTCCAACATTTTCGTGTCATACCTGGGGAACTTGCAATTTTGTCTTACCTCCTTTAGGAGCAATACAGTCATCACCAGCCCCTGATATTATGGCACATCCATGAACCTCAACTTTGAGACTCCTTTTTCCATATATGATAGCATGAAGATAAACTCTATTTTCCATTTTGATTCGTAATATATATCTTACTTAGAATTCAGTCCCATATAAATTATTAAATGCCCTTAAATTATGGGTTTGTGTGACGATAAGTTTTTTCTTATACATAGGCTGCAGGTCCATCAATCCATCTGTCTGTTTGTCTGTTTCTCTCTCTCTCTCTCTCTCTCTATATATATATATATATATATATATATATATATAATATATATATATATATATATATATATATATATAAAATATTATTCGAGACAAAACCACTATTTTGCAAAACAAACAAGGAAAGACTTAATCAATACATAAATTTTAATAAATAGTCAAAAAAAACCGCCACTACAATCGTTTCTTGTCTTGATCGACAATCTTCAGGTGGACTTCCAATAATTCAGTGTCAAATTATAATAATTTCATCTATGCAATCGTCAGTAATCAAAGACGGGTCGAAACACTAACTTGATTTCCAGTTCTCGATATATTAGGCTTATCCGATGATTTGCATTATACAGCAGTAATTGGCTTAACTACGTAAAATACATGATTATTTTCATTCTTTCTTGAACGTTTACTTTAATTTCTCTCTCACACTGTTTCCTCTTTGTACCCTGTATATATATATATATATAATTTGACACTGAATTATTGGAAGTCCACCTGAAGATTGTCGATCAAGACAAGAAACGATTGTAGTGGCGGTTTTTTTGACTATTTATTAAAATTTATGTATTGATTAAGTCTTTCCTTGTTTGTTTTGCAAAATAGTGGTTTTGTCTCGAATAATATTTTATAATATTTTACTATAAAATCGATTTAATCCTAAATCTGATTTTTTTCCCTGTAAATTTGGATTTATTCCCTAATATTTATTATATATATATATATATATAACTATTCATCTCTCTCTCTTTCAAATCCTCACTGTCTCGCTATATGTATGCATGAGTGTGTGCGTGTGTGTCCGTGTTTGTATTTGAAGGCAAGTATATATATATATATTATATATATATATATATATATATATATATATATATAATATATATATATATATATACAGGGTACAAAGAGGAAACAGTGTGAGAGAGAAATTAAAGTAAACGTTCAAGAAAGAATGAAAATAATCATGTATTTTACGTAGTTAAGCCAATTACTGCTGTATAATGCAAACCATCGGATAAGCCTAATATATCGAGAACTGGAAATCAAGTTAGTGTTTCGACCCGTCTTTGATTACTGACGATTGCATAGATGAAACTTACTCTGGCTGGAACCCCACTCTCATCTGTTAATGCTTGATATAATAAAGAGAAAAAATTAAATACATACATGAGAAAATTATTTTGTTTGTACATACACATATAGAGGAGGCGCAATGGCCCAGTGGTTACGGCAGCGAACACACGGTCGACGGATCGCGGTTTCGATTCCCAGACCGGGTGTTGTGTGCGTTTATTGAGCGAAAACACAACGGAAGCTCCAGGAGACTCCGGCAGGAGGTGGTGGCAACCCCTGTTATTCTCTTTCGTCCCAACGTTCTCTGACGCTTTCTTCCTGTTTCTTGAGTAACGCTGCGATGGACTGGCGTCCCGTCCAGCTGGGAGGAACACAAAGGCCACAGAAACCGGCGAACCGGGGCCATGGGCCTGGGTAGGCTTGAAAGGGCGCATAAATAAAAAAAACATACACATTTACAAGCAGACATGTATGTATAT
>NC_043012.1:51096218-51106218 GCF_006345805.1 Octopus sinensis | reverse complement strand
CGACATAATAGCACTTGCAAAACTTGTTTCACGTTAACAGCAAAATCATAGCATAAATAATTTTGTTCATATTGCCATCGAAACGGTATAATTGAAATATTAGAATATATGCATTACACCTACACAAAATTTTACATCTTTCTGTAAGTTAACATTTTTTAAAACTCAGTTTACTATGCAAGTTATTTGGGAAGGGATAAAGTAGGTTACATATGTTATCATTTTTCTCTTTTCAGGTTAAGTGGTACGATTTATAAATTTGGCTGCTATTGTAAGCTGAGGGATCCATAGTGTAGAGGCTTCATAGCTTTCTAAGTATAATTCAAGAGATTCGTTTTAATAATAAAATTTCTCCATATTCTTCACAATTTCATATAACTGTAATAGTTGTTCATTACGAATTCATTTCCTACCGTAAATTTTTCAATGAATTGCCACCAATATGTCAGGCTAATAGTTGTGCTTAATATTTTCACATAGAAATTATATGAAGATATATTAATGCAATTAGAGAAAAACTTCATGCGTTATAACGTGAAGTCGTTTTCTAATAGAATGTCTACAAATTTAGAAATTATTATTTGTAACATATTTCTTTTCCTGACATATTGAGTGTGTAAGTTGCACCTATGATTAAATACTATAATTGGTTTTATATTGATTGGTTTCAATATTGAGTACAAAACTCATATCTCAGTGGAATGCAAATAGTTCAGAAAATAGATGAACATTAGCTTTATTCTTCCAGTATTTGATCGTCGAGAAGGGAGCAATCAAAGATTTCGAGGACATTCAATCTCACATCTGCTTTATTATTTGCATTCTACTCTATATAGAGAGTTGCATTATGAGTGAAGGATGTACCTTCTGTATCACACAGAGGTACGTAAAAGGACATGTCTGAAACACAAGAAAGATAATTTTGATTTCTCTCCACCATTATCTTTCAATTACATGACTAAAAATTGTAGGTTTTCATTGTTTTACATAATTGTTGTTTATGACGAAGTTTGAATAAATTTCTTTGAAAAGGTATATATCAAGACCAGTATGTTACTATTGTAAAGGAATGAATGTCAGAAAAAGAATAAAGGAAATAAGGAAACAGGTCAAATGCAAATGATCTTGACAATAATTGATGGAGTATAAGCATACAATGAATACAGAGGCATTTACTCAGGCACCATACACAAATACACATACACACATATATTATATAGCATATGGTATGTATATATATAACTGTATGCATATATATATATATATGCATACATATGTATAGACACATGAGTTTATATATATGTATATATGTGCATATATATACACATACATAGCTACATATATAAACACACACACATATACATATATATATATATATATGTTTATTCGTCAAGATAGATCGCTAGCCACTACACATTCTTTATTTTCTCTCCTTGATTCATTATGTGCTCCCCGCTGTGGAAGAGCGTAAGCTCGAAACATTAAGGACTTTTTAATTTCCGAGCGTTAAACTAATACATCTGTTTGTTGTCTACACCACACGTCTTCGTCTTTTGTTTTTTTTTTCGTGAGTTCTCCCCTCCCTACTGTATACATACATATATATATGGACACAGGTTCGAGCGTCATACAGCTAGCTAGAGGCGACGACCTCTTGGAGCTAATCAGCAGCAGCTTTCGTCCTACATTTATGGATTGCCATATTAGCTTGGCAATAACTATTAATATCCAGTACCGCTGCCGAAGTCGCCTTTATAGAGACTTAGAAATAATAATAATAATAATAATAATAATAATAATAATAATAATAATAATAATAATAATAATAATAATAATGTATATATATTACTAGATAATGATTGCAACAGTTCTGTAGATATTTGAATCTGTTAAAAATTGTCGCAATTATTCCACTCGTCATTTTATGTTAAAATGTAACATTATTCGAAGCTTGTAATGAAGTTCTTCTAATCGAATTTTGTTTATAAATAAATAGTATTAAGTTGACTTTCGTAGATAGAAACCGAATTTTAAATTTTATGTACACACATTATAAATGTACAAATTAACTTAGTCTTTGTATTGAATGATAGAATTCAAGGCTTTGAATATTTGGCAATTATTAATTCTGCTTAATTTAGATTAAAACAATTGAAATACAATCAACACATGAGTAATTAGTTTTTAATTTTCATATTTTCGACTGTTGGGTTATTAAATCTCCGAAATAAATTATGTTAGGAATATTTATTGCATTGTCATCGTTAGAAAATATAAACTATAAAGAAACTAAATAATTTAGATAATAAATATGTGTATTTACCCAATATGTTTATTGAGAGAAATTAACTTGATGCGATTTTTAATATTTGATTCGTGTTCTTAATAAATTTACTGTAGATAAACATATCTAGACTCGCTTTGAATAAAGGTTTTTGTCTAATATTGCAGCTCAAAAAGCAATAAAGTAATATGAATAAAAAATGATTCGCTACAACCAAATAATGTTGTGAAATGATGTAAATGAAAAGGACTTCATAATTGTTCTGTATACAGATTCTGAAACTATCAGGTAATAATCATAAACCGAGTATAGATGGAAGTTACATAATACCTGAAATTCTTACAAAATAGGTCTAAATTTCATGACTCAAAGTCATTATAACTAAAATCTCTCGTTTGTCTAGTGTCCTAGGATAGTAAAAAATTCTGATACGTCTAATAACCATCTCGTTAAAATGACTGAACAAGTATATGGAGAAGATTTAGTTGTGTATGAAGAGGGCAGTAGCACTCATAACGTAGTAAACGAAACTTTCACACTTAACATAACATACTGATGGTATGTTATAGGAAGCATCTTCTAAGTGATGAACCCTCTTCAGATGACAGAAGGTGAAACAACTCTTTTACTTGTTTCAATTCTTTGACTGTGGCCATGCAGGAGCACCGCCTTTAGTCGAGCAAATCGACCCCAGGACTTATTCTTTGTAAGCCTAGTACTTATTCTATCGGTCAATTTTGCCGAACCGCTAAGTTACGGAGATGTAAACACACCAGCGTCGGTTGTTAAGTGATGTTGGGGGGACAAACACATACATACACAAGCATATACACACATACATATATATATATATATGCCTATATACGATGGGCTTCATTCAGTTTCCGTCTACCAAATCCACTCACAAGGCTTTGGTTGGCCCGAGTCTATAGTCTTGCCCAAGATTCCACGCAGTAGGACTGAACCCAGAACCATATGGTTTGTAAGCAAGCTACTTACCACACAGCCACTCCTGCGCCAATGCAAAATTTTGATTTGAAAGTTATTGACTATGGATTACAGGGATACTGAATATAATTGTTTTGTTGCATGGTTCTGTCTTAATTCACCTCATTGGTATACTGTGAAAACGCGACTGATTAGATCTTGGAACGACTCGAAAATCAGTTGCTTCTTATTCGTGAATTGCACGCAATGTAGACTTATAAGCTACTGAATGATAGAAAGAAAAAATAGTTTATTTAAGATAATGTTTACGTTATGAGAACCTTGGCACTGATATATTTTTATAAGAGAGTTTTCTGCTTTAATAATTGAATCGACCGTAAAGACGTGTAACATCAACGTTGATTATCTTTTCCAATGCGTATTATATTCATCTCTTTTATATGCAAATAAATTCTCTGAAGAATATATCTGTGGGACGACATATGTTTGTATCCAAGTCAATAAATGTATTATAGAGTATGTAAAATGAATTTAAATGCAATATCTATATTCTACACATTCACACACACACACACATGTATATATATATATATATATATATATATAATATATATATATATATATATATATATATATAATATATATATATAGAGAGAGAGAGAGAGAGAGAGATAGAGAGATAGATAGATAGATAGATAGATAGATAGATAGATAGATAGATAGATAGATAAATAGATAGATAGATAGATAGATAGATAGATAGATAGATAGATAGATAGATAGATAGATAGATAGATAGATATAGATATATAATTAACATATTTGACATACAGTGATGTCTTGATCAGGTACAAAATACCAAATAACTTATGTGAAGAAATAAGGGAATTGTATGTTGCCTTCCTTTTTTAAATGCGTTTCTTCAGCCACAGTGAAAACTTTAATATATATTTCCATGCAGCGATTGAAACCGGTTAGCTGAATGGCAGGCCTGTTCTGCACATTTGAAATATATATTTAGGCCTGCTCTAAACATTCGAATTATATATATTTATTGCAACATATTCATTCGTAAAAAAGGAATTATTTCTTTGTTTGAAAGCAATAACCACAACATTAAAACTTTGAACATGGAGCACATTAAACATGGAACAGAGTTAACATGAAAACGAGAAATGCACATTCCATTTCAATGGAAATAAAAATGTGCAATATAATTCTCGATTATTGATCTTTAGATAACATTCCAGACCCAATGATCAGTTCTGTTGATTGAATATCTTACAAATTTACCAAAGTGCTAAATAGTAACTGCGGGCTGCAAACAGTAACAGAATTTGCTATTAAGCAATGATGCAAACAGAGCAGATAAAAGGATCATATAGTACGCATATACAACAATGAAGTCATTGAATCAATTAAAATTGTTATCCTCATTCTCAAACTGTATGTCAAAACAATCTCTTACGATTAATGATACAGATCTGCAAAGTGTAATAAAACACAATATTCTGCACTATAGCTTTGTCCTTTTTGCATCAAATAAAATTTTATGTCAAAATGTTTTGTTCGCTTATTTTCGCTTGTTTTTATATTCATTATTATATTTCGTTTTGTTCCAAACCACCAATAAATCAACTTTTCGTAGCCTTATTTTTTTTCGTTTTCCAATTCTTTATCTAAGTCAACTGATGATTGCCATTCACAAAGACGATTCTGTGATTTAATAGAAAGATAAATCTTTGATAGCATTTTATTGCAGCATAATTCAAACTCGTTTCGACTTTATTAACAGCAATTTATCGTTAAGATCTTAGAAAATAACATCTAAATTGAAGAAAGAAAATTATTGAGAGAGCTAAACTCGAAATGTCTTCCTTCGTTATCAAATTAATTTCTATCTTTCATTTTCATTTATAAAAAAAAAGACAATGAAAATAAAACAGAACCTATTAAAAGCAGTAAAAGTATTAAACAAAAGCCGAAAACAAATCATCGTAATAATAGTAACTGAAAATATGAGAAAAGAAAAAATGTGTATCAATATGTTGTATTTTCGAATTTTCTATTCATCTTCGTAACGTATTTTACATTCAGTGGCCACATCCACTCCCGCACACACAAATACACACACATACACACACATACACAAACGCACATACACAAACAGATAGACAGACACACAAACACACACACACACGCGCGCACACACATGCACGCACACATACACACACACACACATATATATATATATGAGCTTAAACTTTTATTCGAAAACTGATTTAAATAAATACATTTCCATTAAATATTCGTTCTTCAAATACACATATATTTTCTCAATGTGTTCCTATATGAATGGTTGGACTAGTGGAATTTGTTCAAATATTATATTCTTTGATAAGATAATAATAAGATAATAACAAGGCTATTATTATACCTGATTAATGAGTCTACAATGCTAAAATGTGAATTAAAATTCTATTACAAGAGATCACATTGTTCTCCTTGTCAAAATATCCACATTCTAAGCTGGACCTGATTTTAACTTTATGAATGCTACACTGGAACTGATATTTACAAAGCTTTCTATTAAAACCCTTACCATTTTACTCAAACAAATTTCTTTTATTGACAAGGATGCTTTTAGTTTTAAAGACATGTTTACTTATTTTATATATTTTATTATTTTTATATTTTGAGGTCCAATTGAAATTTCTTTCTATGTATATTTCTCCTTTCTTTTAACAAACAATTGAGCTTACAAACGACCTCTTGCAATATACTAGTGAGAAACAACAACCAATTATACCTCGAATAACTTCAAATTTTGATGAAATTCTTGCTTTAAAATCAAACTAAATATTGCATATCGACTTCCAGCGAAGAGATGAAAAATATCGTTCTCTCACCTGGATGCATAACAATTTCTTCTCGTAACTTCTAGTTGCAAGATTACAAGCAAGTTTATAAAACTCCACGGTTGCATCATAAAAAGAAGAAATGTCTCACATATAACTAGATATAAATAAAATAACTAACAGAGAAAACTCGAGTTGTCTTTATTAATATTCAATATTACATAAGATCCTTCTTTAATAATAATTCACACAGAAATATGTACTTGTATAGTAGAAATATTTTCAGATATATATCAGAACCAATTTAAACTGAAATCAATATCAAAGTTACACAATATCTGAAACTTCACCGTAACATTTTAACAATCTTCATAAACATAAGGACTAAGGTACAACTTGAGTAGGCACTTTGGTGTGTTCGCTTTTAGTGCATAATATAGCAGGTTGTTATCCAGCCAAACCCTCGCACTCTTCTGTCTTAATCAAATTTGCTCCCACTGTATACTGCTATATTATATTCAATGTGCTTTAGAAAGGCAGACGAAATGATCATGTCTAGAAAAAATTTGAATATAGGTCAGCTAGTTTTCGTTGAAATACAAAAAAAATAATAATCAATCGTTGTAATATTGATAGATATTTTAAGTAGAAACACTCCAATAAATTGATTATGCTCATTGTGTTTGCAAAATAATAGTTATTATAATGTTAAGAGATATACATTTGATCAATCGATAAGTGTGCAAATTCAATATCTCCTTTTGTGACAGTAATTTACGAAGGAATAATGTTAATCAATTTGATATTTCCAGCGATATGAAGGATTTAGAAACGAGAGTTTACCCCACATAGCTCCACTTCAAAGTTATAAACCAACCAATCTGAAAAGATATGTATCCTAAAGCTGATAACATTTGGAGAGATGGATAACTCATTCCTTGCAGAAACTTAATCAGAAGGGCGCAATATTTCAGTTTTAAATGTGCCTTGAAAATAATCATCTAGGAGATATATGTATAAGATTGTGTGCCAGGAAAATCCTTATCTATTCCCATGAATATATTTAAACAACTGAATAACCATTCGCGTTTAAAAGTTTTGTGTTTGACAGCTACAAAAATATTTAAAACGATGTAAAAATAATATCATGTCACTCAAGAGAAATGGTGTTTAAAACGTTTGCATTGCTCCACGACTTTATGGATTCAATATATCTACATCAAAATGAAATTTATTTAATGGATCCACTTGATAACAGTTCTTTAAATGACATGTCATGTAGCACTCTAATTTGACGAATGCTTATCTAAGAGCACGTTTAAGTGCAACTGTCATGACTTACATCTATATTTTGTATAGCCTGTGGATAATGTTTCATGAAAATATGTTTCACAAAACTGCTTTCGAAAACATTTTAGATATTAAATATATTTTACAATGAAAATTGATGCAAAAATACCATTACTAATGATTTCAGTTCTATGATAATACAGTAATGATGTTGGTGTGAATCGACAAACTTATATCAAATAAATTAATTAAGGCTTAAGTTATTAGTTTAAAGAATTTCATAATAGTTTTGTGCATTAGTCAGAGAAGGAATGACGTTTAGTAAGATACTCGGTAATTGGATCTATACGCTATTTTTTCTGAACTTTGTTATGTAAGCTGAAACAGACTTTTTATGAAAGTTGTTATTCTAAAGAGATTCGAAATTATCAAAGTAAAGCACATTATTCCTTTATTGTTGGAGTACTGAAATACTCACATAGGCAGCAGTAATGAAGTATTTATACTCTCTGAACTAAGTCACATAAACTAAATGATTGTAATAAACGTCACAATTAGATTCTCAAGTCTCGTGCTGTAAGATATAAATTTTATTGTTATTCTTTTAAATGAACAATGTTATAATTCATGCATGTCTATAATTTGGTGAAAATAGAGAATAATACACTGAAACAAATTTAGATCGTATCTACCTTCGTTTAACTTTTTTCTTTCGCCTGGCACTGCTTCGAAAGCATTTCGAATCCGCTTCGAAATCGGCTACAACACTTACATTTTTACATTTCTGTGATGTAATTTTTAAAAAATTCACCGGCGTCTCGAAACATGAAAGACTTTTCCACACTTCTCGTTAACCTAATGCACATACCTGATTGTTGTTTCTTCACCTGTCTTCGTCTTTTGTTTTCTGAAAATTTAAACTATATATAGTTATATATATATTACATGGAAAAATGCGGGAATGAAAAATAATATTCTTCAGATTATAAACCTGGAAAAGTACAAGACAAGTTATTACACCTGTAAAAGTATAGGACAAACTATTACGTCAGGTAAAATAAAGAATAATAATTTTTTTACTTAAAATATTGCAGCAAAGAATGCCAGTTCTAATTTATCAATCTTTACAGTTCTCATCCTATAAATTTATTGTACAAAACCGTCCAGCTAATTTGTAAGTTTGTCTAATTAGTCACTTTTCCTGTAATTTAAAGTAGTAAATTAGCCAAATTCTACTTAAATAAGTATAGTGTTATTTGTAAACCATAATAAAATAATTTTTAATATTCAAATTTTAATTTTAGCTACTTTATTTTAAGTAAAATATTCATATTCCTTACTTTACTTGAAGTAATAGTATGTCCTATACTTTTACAGGTGTAATACCTTGTACTGTACTTTTCCAGGTTTATAATGTTAGGAATATCAGTTTTCACGTTCGCATTTTTTACTGGAATCCATGATTTTTCCAGGCATTTCTGTTATAAGATGATAATGCATCAATTAATGAGTTAAGATTTTACCTTATAAAATACTGGATAGGTAGATACATTGGCTGCTGTTTTTGCCGAGTCGAGCGACTAGTTAGAGGCTCTTTCATTGGTTTGCGTGATGAGATTTGTTTTACACATGTATGTATAATATGCATATATATCATCGGCAGAAGTTCGAGAGTAAATCAAAAGCTGAGAGTTTCATGTATTGGCACTTATCAAATACAAATTTATCCATTGTCATTCTGTAACTTGTGACAGATATTAATTTCGAAATTTCTTCCGAAAACACCGACTAACATTGGAAGCGGAAACGGCCGTAATAAATGTTATGTCATGATCTTTATTAAAAAATAATCAACCGACGTTGGTCAATTTGTTTGTGGATCAAAAGTTTTCTCCATAGTCTGACTATTTAAATTTGATTCCTCATAAACTTTTGTTTATTCTGTTATTATCTGCACCCTATCAGCATAGTCTGCCTCTATACCCATGCTTAGGGGTAGCACAGGTAACTGATAGCGATAGTACGTACGGAGAGTTATTATCCCTTAGACAGTTATTACAACCGCTAATTCTGTTTAATTGTATATATATATATGTGTGTGTGTGTGTGTGTGTGTGTGTGTGTGTGTGTGTGTGTGGAGGCGCAATGGCCTAGTGGTATTGGCAGCGGACTTGCGGTCGTAGGATCGCGGTTTCGATTCCCAGACCGGGCGTTGTGAGTGTTTATTGAGCGAAAACACCTAAAAGCTCCACAATGCTCAGGGAGGGGGTGGTGATCCGTACTGTACTCTTTCACTACTCTTTCTCTCTTTCTTCTGTTGGCCTGCTCGCCTAGCCAGCGGGGTGGCGTTATTCGAAAGCTAAAACAATGCGAACGCATTGTGACCAGCGATGTGTAAAACATCTGATGGTCTGGTCGGTCACGTGATCAAGTGATATATATATATATATATATATATATACATATGAAAAGGATGACCTGTAACGGGACATCCATTGTGCTAGGAGAACACCCGCTATGGCCTAACCTCTAAGAAAATAACATTCTCAAAAAAATTTAGCAAACTCCAGAACGTAAGCGAGCAAGAGAAAGGGAAATATACACAATATAGATTAATCCT
>NC_043012.1:51038718-51091218 GCF_006345805.1 Octopus sinensis | reverse complement strand
GATATTTTTCTTTCTTACATTTCAAAGAACACTTTCGAACTGGAGCTTTGTCACCCTTCTGCATATATCTGAGACACGGAGATATTTCACAGACATTTCTAAAAATATATTCTCATACATGCTTGTCGTTTGGCTGTGTAGGTTAACACTCAAGAAGTTTCGATATCAGCAATATTATACCGCGAAGTATTTGATGAACAATTTTCTATCATATCTAAGTGTATATGTTATATGTATATACATATATATAGAGAGAGGGAATTAAACATATAAGTAAATAGAAAAGAATCACATATGTGTGTCTGTCTGCCTGTCTGTGCGGGTGTATTTCTGTGTGTTTCTTTGTTCACGTGTGTATTTGTGTGTGCTTTTTTGGTTGTATAAGAATGTAAGTGGCTGATGCATGTATAATTTCATTATTGCTTATAATCATGTTTACATAAATTACTTAATTATAAAACATTTCCCGCATGATATTCAGGTAGTAGACGTAATAGATAGAGTGTGGGTTTTTTGTTCATTATTTTTAATTAAATGATTCTGCACTCAATAGTTGTTGCGGTTAAAAACGTTTATTTTTATTTTTATTCTTATCGTTTCTCAGTGAAATTCTAAAACATTTCATTAGACATATAGCAATAACTGCTATTATTAGTTTTGTCTATTTGTTTGATTTTGTTTTTTTCTTCTGATTAAATTCCATATGAAACTAATTATATTTATGGTCTTGCTCTTAAAATGAAAACAGACTTATAATCATAAATTCATAACATCGCAGCGAACGAAAGATGGCAATAAATTTGTAAAGAGATGTGTACGATCATATTAATATTTGTAATACGAGTATAATTTATTTATCAACTATAAACTAACAGTTTTTAATGAATTTTAAAGTATTTCCTAAAGGACAGCTATGAATGGATGACACTCAAAACAGAATTGAATATTTTAGAATTCTTCAATGAATAAATTTTAAAATGTGTCTGACATTTTTAATTTAGGTAACCTTTAATTTTATAAATTAATTAAATGAGACTAGGAGTATTTTAACCAATATCGTTATAATGATTTAATGATCAATATTATCAGAGAAAAGCTGAATCCCTTTATGTTATGCGATTAGTCATCACAGAAGTGTTGTGTGAATTATCAATTTTCTTTGACACGAACCTAATGCATCCCAGAGTAGAATAACATGCACCGAGTTTTCCGTACGTTCCCAGATATATATTATAATATTAGTCACTTTCCTTCATTTATATCGTTTCACTTCAAACTATTTTTTTGCTCATCATACAATTAATTCTTGTTAGCTTAAAATGCATCCTGCAAATATCTTAAATTTTATTATTAATGTGAATGTCCTCACCAGATTACTTTTTGAAAATTTTTTTCTACACTTGCCTGAGTATAATTTTATACATTTACTAAGTTATTTCTGCCACCACAGATTCAACAATTACGTTAGATTATATAATATGTTGATGAGGTCATGATAATATGGAAATGTCTCTGGGGATTTCATCCGGATTGCCGAAATAATTTACATAATAACAAGCTTTATCAAATATTGATTTTCTCAGCGAATTTTAGTTATATCTTTAATATTCCTTTCATTAAAGGCTGCTAACATTCACTGAAATAACTTTTTTTAAAATTAAATGTGTTATATCATTTGCCGACACAGTGTTTTTCATTTGAAAATGAAATACCATGACGCATTCTCTATATTATCAGATCCAAATGCAACTCTCAAGTAAATCTATATTTAACATCCAAATCGACATTACTGAACTGATACCATCATTGTAATATAACTCATATTTAACCGAGATACCTTATCGGTCTGGTATATTGGAGCATAATATCTTATTCGTTTGCTTAATTAATGGCTCGTAGTTTACTTCTTCTAATCTATTCCGATACTCAAGAAATATATAGCATCTTAATATTGTCTATTAGCAATTATCTGAAATAATTAACCAGAGTTAAATACGCTAATTAGATTTATCCGCTATGGTCACTCATAACAGTATTTCATTATTATTCCGAACAGTTTCTCACTCCCGAGAAACGATGTTTTGTGACTCGGCTAACTGTAATAGTTACGTTGGTACAACCCAATCACAGAGAAACAAAATATCATAGGCAGTTACAAATAGCTAATGAATGTTCTAAAATGTTGTTGGAATATAAATATTTAGTCGACCATTATGTTACCAGATGAAGGAAGAAAATTAATTTGTTTCAATAAATATACAGGAACAAGGATCAAGTGTAACGACTATTTACGTCTGATATCATTGATGGCCCTTCATTTCAAGATAAGGTTTATTCAAGTTTTGTTTACCTTCAGCTTAGCTTTTATGAAATAAACATTCGATTAACGTTTTATTGTATGGCATAGTTCAGTGACATTGCACAAATTTTTTCTTCCCTTACATTTTATTGCCGTTATTCAGCACAGGTCATCTTTAATGGCTTCTGATTAAATATCTTCTAGCTGTGATACTTCTGTATATTTTTTTATGTTTGAAATAGATTACCCATTGTCCTCTGCACAATTTTCAGACATGCAAAGATTCGCTAGCAATTTCTAGCATGAAAAGCGTGCATAAACGATTTCTTTCTCTCTCTCTCAATCTCCGCCTTCTCTATATCTCCCTATCCCACTCTCTTCTTGTTCTTGTTCGTGTTGTTGTTGCTCCTCTTCTTCTTCTCTTCTTCTTCTTCTTCTTCTTCTTCATTATTATTATTATATTATTATTATTATTATTATTATTATTATTATTATTATTATTATTATTATTATTATTATTATTATTATTATTATTATTATTATTATTATTATTCTCCGTTTTCTTCTTCTTCTCCTTCTTCTTCCACTTCTTCCTCTTCTTCCTCTTCTTCTTCTTCTTCTTCTTCTTCTCCTCCTTCTTCTTCTTTTTCTCCGTCTTACTAAATATAATTTCCTTCACTACTTTATGCTCCTTTTTTTCCCCTCTTACATTTCTGTCTTAATACCTCGTCACTTTCAGCTTTTTATTGTTTCCGAATAATTCATATTTTCATTTCTTATTTGAAGTGATGATACCACTGATGTCTGAGAAGACCAGCCCTTGATTAGGTTAGACATCAAAGGCAGCGGTATACGTTCCTGATGTTGGAGAATGTATGATCTACAGCGTTCATTCTGATCAATTCTGCGACGTTTTTGTTCAACAGTTTATTCTCGATGGCGATGTAGTTCATCTTCCCAGTTTTGGGATTGATGTATTCTAGATAAACCTTTTGACTTTACCTTTGTAGTATCATAGAGACAGCCCTTGTGTTCTATATATTCAGTGCTGAATGCGTTGTAAATTATACGACAAGTTTGGTTCTATGTGAACTGAACATCTCAAGTGAGGCGGCTTATTTAGCTTTTCTGAAAGATATTTTGATGCTCACCATTTAATCAAAGCTGTCAGTGAAACACCTTAAGTGTTTTGTTATCCTGATGTTACTGGTTCGGTGTTGCTTCAATGCAATACATTTGCAACAATAGGAGTAAATCCATTGTGATTTTGGTGTTTGGTTGTTTGTGTTCTTGCTATAGAATAATGCTCTTTCACTAACTTGAGTATAAATATCAGAATTAAACCACAACGGTCTATAAAGTTTGATGAAACAAAGAACATCAAAAGTATTCAGATTTGAGATTAAGGCATACAAAACTTCCGTGTTTTACACACAGGCAATACATTTTACAAAAGGAATACAGGAAACAATATGACGGCATTATCATTGAGAGGAATAACATATTGAAGTTCTGGAAAAAAACATTTCGTGGAATAACAAAACAGGAACTCCAGTATTGCCCAAAAATTATTATCAATGTTCTCTTATATATATATATATATATATATATATATAATATATATATATATATATATATATATATATATATATATATATATATATATATATATATATATATATATACGCTCGCAGTGAATTGAAGTCGCATGAGTGGTCGATTTAATTATCTGAAGGTAGAGAACCCATACTGAGGGCACAATTTCGATGCTGTGGATGTTTATTCCCAGATAAGCCTCAATAAATGTTCCCATTACACATATGACTGTACCATATTGTTTAACTAATGTATCCTAACGGAAAATCTGTTTCATCGTAGAATGTGATTTATAACAGAGTAGTGACTACGTGATATCTCTGCCTTGTTGGCTCATAAGAAGATGAAATGTCAGCATTATACAATAATGTACACTGTGTTTTTTAAAATATTCATTCTAGTAGAGATGCCTTTTGAATCGTCATGACACTTGTTTGAGATGTAAGCCTTATAAATCATTTACTTCAATGCCAAAACATGCCTATAGAACATATTGAAAAGGGCACGTACCATTGCTACGAGGAAAATGAATCAATCAACGCTTAACTTCTTATTTCTTTTGTTGCCATGTGATCAAAAGTAAGATCAGATCCAATGTTTGTTTATTTTATATATATATATATATATATATATATATATATATAATATATATATATATATATATATATGTATATTCATGGCCGCTGAATTTGGGTGAATTGAAGGAGGAAAGAAACTTCAAATCGGTCACCTGGCCCGAACGACTAAAATCCTCCTTAACGTTGAAGAAAAATATAGCAGTGTTAAACTACATGGCAGATTAAATCTTCTAGTTATAGTTTAAGATCGATAACGACACTAATCGCCAAAGAAAAGAGCCAGAGAACATTTACCAATAGAACAGATTTATCCCAGTAGGAAGAGATGGAGAATTGTGTTCAGTCATCAGCTCTTGAATCCACTTTTAAGTCAAGAATTTTGTTCTTCGCTGTAAGAACAACATGCTCAACAGAATCTACTGAATTCATTTTCAATTACGCGTATAAATTTAGAAACATGTTTCATTCCCAATAGCGAATAAATGTATTCACTGTTCTTTCTTATATATTCAACTTCGTAAATTTCTTCAAATTAGTATTCCACCTCTCTCACACACCTTCTGATAGACAAATCCAGTAAGTCGGCCGACTGGCAGAATCATTAGCATGCCGGGTAAAATGCTTCGAGGCATTTCCTCCGTCTTTAATTTCTGAGTTCAAATTCCTCTGAGGTTGACTTTGCTATCCGCCCTTCAAAATCGATGAAATAAGTACCAGTTGATCACTGGGGTCAATATAGTCGAATTACATCCTTCCCCGAAGTTACTGGACTTGTGTCAAAATTTGAAACCAATATACAAACACCCTAAGTTGGTGAGCTGATTGGATCGTCAGCACGCTGGGTAAAAATGCTTCCCGTTCTTTCGTCCGTCTTTACAGTCTGCCTTCAAATTCCGATAATTTCGTCTTCGCCTTTAATCCTATAGGGCTCGATAAAACCATTATCAGTTGAGCTCTAGTGTTCGTGTAATCGACTTACCCCATTTCCCAATCTTGCTGAACTTATGCCAAAATTTGAAACAAATATGAAAATAACTCCTATAATTTTTATCTTTGAGCCACAAATAGATGTATCTTCCTCTATCATTAACTCATCTCTCATACAAGGACTAAAGTCTACATTGTGTTTTTCTTAGATGGATAAGGTATCTCTTTACGTAGCATCTAAAACTGCAACTGGTTTATTTAGATATGAATAACAAATATCTTATTTATTCTGATTGGAATTACAGTAACTTGTCGTCTCTGCAGTTTTTAGTACTCCTCCAATAAGTAACAGCTGTTGAATTTCTTCTGTTACTTTTATAACAACTTACTGATCTACGGAATCTATAGCAATTTTGTTAACCCGGAAAATCTTCACCTTTGCATTCCACATACGAATACGCCGACTTGAACATAGCCTTTTTATGGGCACCATTCCTGCATTGAAGTTCTCCCTCACCTCTTCTCCCGGACAGGCACACACGCACACCACACACACACACACACCACACACACACACCACATACACACACACACACACACATTCCCGCTCTCTCTCTCTCTCTTTCCCCTCTATGTTATATGTGTGTGTTGAATATTCAGTTGCATACATTTTAACCTTGTTGTTTCTTAGAAGCATAAATGTCCTTTACAGGTCGTCTTTGACCGATGGTATCAATTCTTGTTTTGTTCTCGCTTTACTTTACTAGATCAACCGTGAAAGACACTAACCTTGTATTTTCCTTACAATATGGTTACATTCTGAGATGGAGCGTTTAGACTTAGTGTTTAGTGGCTGGGTTGGATTGCTTAAAGCGTAGCTGAGAAAAGGATAAGCTTTATCTATAAGGTTTTATCTATATTAAGAATAGATGTTTTGAACGCAAGTTTCATCATTTGGAGTGAAAGGGCACACGTTTGCCGCTGCCCGTGATTGAGGGTATGTGGTGCGGTTACGGGAGAAGCATTTGTGCTATATTGATACAGAGAGAAATTAATGTACTTCCTTGAGACTGACGGATGACACTCCAACAACCACCACCAACAACCACCCCTATCACTAACACCACCACCACCACCACCACTACTACTAATGAATTATTGAATATTAAGCGTTTGAATTCACGTAAATAGAAATAGGATTCCTGCTGCCTATTTTGTACTATCCACAAAAGAATTACCCAATAGCACATTCAGTTTATAATGAATTTGTGTTTAGTTGGCTGATATCCTTAGAATTGTATGGGAAATTAATCGGAAGTTGTCGAGTTTCCACTTTCCGAAATAATATTGAAATGAAACAATCATTTGAAACTATAATCGGAAATGACTTACTTGTTTAGTTATTATGTTATTAGTTTGTGTTGATGAGAATTAAATATGTATTTCAAAGAAAGGGGGAAATGTTAATTTGTGACACTCATGATTGTTGTTATTGTTTAACGCAAGACGGCTGTTATCTGGCAGAGAGATCATCAAAGGCGTCTCAGCCTTTGTTATCCTATGTTTTATTTTCAGACATAATGTATCAAGTATTCATAAGTTATGGGTAATGTACCGGAAGTGGGATGATAAAAATCTTAATTAATTGAATTTTCATTCTTACTTAAAGAAAGAATATAAACCCTAGCAGCAAATGCAGAGATTCTAAAAGAAAATAGATAGTGTCAAGAAATTAAGGATTTCTAAATTTACTTTAAATGCCAAGGGCTACCAGAGTCCGCTTTTTATTTGCTGTCAACGGGAAAACGATGAAAATATTTCACTCGTAGACACCTTAAGTATAACATTATTTGGACGAGCCTGTGAGATCAATAAAAAAAGAATTTTATGTAGAGAAAGAATATATATATATATATCACCGTGATGTCAGATGTTGCTGCACATCGCTGGTCACAATGCGCCTCGCATTTTTTTAGCCTTCAAATTACGCCACCGCGCTGGCTAGGCGAGCAGGCCAACAGAAGAAAGAGTGAGAGAAAGTTATGGCGAAAGAGTATAGCAGGGATCGCCACCACCCCCTGCCGGAGCCTCCTGGAGCTTTCGGCGTTTTGGCTCAATAAACACTCACAACGCCCGGTCTGGGAATCGAAACCGCGATCCTACGACCGCGAGTCAGCTGATCTAACCACTGGGCCATTGCGACTCCACACACACACACACCACACAACACACCCACACACTATATATCTATAAATATAATATAAATATATATATATATATATAAATATATATATAAATATATATATATATATATATAAATATATATATAAATAATATATAAATATATATAAATATATATATATATAAATAGATATATAAATATATATATATATATAAAATAATATATATATATGTAAAAAAAAAAATATATATATATATAAATATATATATATATATTATATATAAATATATATATATATGTAAAAAAAAAAATATATATATATATATATAAATATATATATATATATATATATATATATATATAATAATATAAATATATATATATATAAATATATATATAAATATATATATATATATATAAATATATATATATATATATATATATATAAATATATATATATATATATATGTAAAAAAAAAAATATATATTATAAAATATACCTTGCGAACGACACACCGGTCTCACGACATTTCCGCTCCACCGGTCACTCCTTGCAACACCTATCTGTGTTCGGTTTGTCCTTACACAGAGGCCATCCGGATTCCCGTTTGCGCCGTGAACAGGAATTAATCTTCTCTCTTCGCTCTATACGCCATTTGGTCTCAACTCTCCCCCCCCTCCTCATCTAACCGTCACCCCCCTCCTCACCTATCCTTTCTTCCCCCCGACCCCTACTTCTTCAGTCCTTCATCCTTTCACCCCTACTCCCCTTCCCTTCTTCCCTCTTTCTCCCTCCCTCCTTCCCCCTTCCCTCTGCTCCCTCACTCCCTCTCTCCCCTTCTCTCTCTCCCCCTCATCCCCTTCCTTCTCCCCCATCCTCTCCTCTCCCCCCTTCTCCTCCCCCTCTTCTTCCCCTCCCCTTCTCCCCCCCCCCTCTTTCTCACCCCCCCCTCTTCTCCCCGTTCCCCTCTTCTCCTCACTACACCACATGACTTTACACATCACATCACATATGATGTGCCATACTAATACACACCACCAACTAATACATCTAATACGTACTAATACATACTAGTACATACTAATACTTACACCAACCCTATACATACACACACGTCCAGACCCCGCATACGCACTTATACTCTCTCACAAACACACACACACGCCTATACATACCAATACGTACTAATACATACTAATACATACTAATACATACCCAACCCCATACATACGCACGTCCAGACCAATCTTACGCACTAATACTCTCTCCATACACACACACACACACACACACACCACACCTTAGACATACTAATACATACACCAACCCTATACATACACACATCCAGACCCCTCCCACGCACTTTTAGCTGGTCCCTCAACCCATTTATCAACCCTATTATTCTCCCCTTATTTCGCTCTCGCGTCTCATGTTTGATCTTTGACCTCTGGCCGAAATCAGATCGCCATGTTGATTCGTTAGCTACTGCACGCATTTTTTTTCTCTCCTTCTTTCTGTGTTTTTCTCTCTCGTGTATCTTTCTGTTGAAGAGCGTAGGCTCGAAACGTTAAAGACTTGTTTTATTTATATTTCCTGAGCGCCATACTAATACAATTGTTCGTTTGTTTTCCACCTGCCTTCGTCTTTTGTTTATTTTCAAAGCTTCCCGTTATATATATATATATATATATATATATATATTTAGTGAAGGGAGAAAGAAATGGAGCTGAACGAAGATTCTACAGACTTCCTTTATATATATATATATATATAATATATATATATATATATATATATATATATATGCTAGCTTAATGTGTATCATAAATAAGGAGGAAAATTACTCAGTTTTGTCAACTGCATGAATTTGTATAAAAAGTATTTGGGATAACTTATTGAACGCCGCATGCATAATTTTATTTTTGAAATGTACATTTTCAGTGGAGGGAAAAAGCTTAGCGGCAGTTACTAGCAAGTAGCGATACATGGGGAGATCATTTCAAGAAATTCAGGAGTATTCCACACTGTACTACATCATTGTTTACACACCAGTCTCATCAATGACAATATTCCGGTCTGCTAGAACTCCACAGCATAATGAATGCTGCCAGATCAATTGACATAGATAGTTTACATATTCCAGAAAGCTACAAACTTGAATACATATTTTAAGTCGTAGCGCAATGAACGACGAAGGAAGAAATAATTGTTCAGTAATCTTGCATTACATTAGCTGTAGTGGCATTTATTTAAGGCATCATTATTGAGTCTTCTACACTGCAAAATTGTATTTGCTATCCTAGAAGTAAAATATATATAATTCTGAAAATGGGCTCATGCATAGCTTTTGCAACTAATTTGTGAAAAGCATCATGATAGCCATCAAAATTATTGGGCCATAAAAACAATTTTTGCATTTGCCTTCCAAATGTTTGATCTACAAACTTAGTGTTTAATCTAAGTTTGTAAATACGTTTCTAAATTGGTTCGGCATCCTTTGAATTTTCAACCAAAAG
This sequence comes from Octopus sinensis, assembly GCF_006345805.1. NCBI lineage: Eukaryota > Metazoa > Mollusca > Cephalopoda > Octopoda > Octopodidae > Octopus > Octopus sinensis. The sequence goes on along the minus strand of NC_043012.1, from coordinate 51,081,119 downwards.
ATGGCGTGATAGGCAAGGAGAATATCATAACCAAGTTATATTATTTAAAACAAAATCTTATCGAAGCCATGAACCGCTATTTAAGTATGGCTATTTTAATTTTATCTTCTCCAAAATTATAGCAACTAAACCTGTCTGAGAAAAAGGCCCCAAAATTTATCCTAGTCCCCAAACCTCAGCATCTCCCTATAAAGTGTTAATCAGCTATAAAATACGGATTTACTGTAGATATAAAGGGGTACATTGAAATGGTAATTATGTGTTTAATTGTACCCAATTGTTGTTTGATTGTGGGAAAATAGTCTGAACAACGACACGCACGCGCACACATATACACGTGCACACACAAAAATGCATAAACGCACACAAACAGACAAGCATACGTATTATATTGGTTTCAAAGTTTGTCCCAAGACCAGCAATATCGAGGTAGGTGTTAAATCGATTATGGATGGATGGAAGCACTCCGTCGGTAACGACGATGAGGGTTCCGGTTGATCCGAATCAACGGAACAGCCTGCTCGTGAATTTAACGTGTAAGTGGCTGAGCACTCCACAGACACGTGCACCCTTAACGTAGTTCTCGGGGATATTCAGCGTGACACAGAGAGTGACAAGGCCGGCCCCTTGAAATACAGGTACAACAGAAACAGGAAGTAAGAGTGAGAGAAAGTTGTGGTGAAAGAGTACAGCAGGGATCACCACCATCCCCTGCCGGAGCCTCGTGGAGCTTTTAGGTGTTTTCGCTCAAAAAACACTCACAACGCCCGGTCTGGGAATCGAAACCGCGATCCTATGACCACGAGTCCGCTGCCCTAACCACTGGGCCATTGCGCCTCCACGAAATCGATTATATCAATCCTAGTGCTCTACTGGTACTCCTTATATCGATACCGAAATGCTGAAAGGTGAAGTCGACCTCAGCAGAATTTGAACTCAGACCATAAAGACAATTAAAATGTCACAAGGTATTTTGTTTGGTGTGCTAAGGATTTTGTTAACACGCACCTTTTACACATACGAGGTAGAATAAAAAATTATACACACTCCTGTTTTTTCAATATATTTACACAAAAGCAGGAGATAAAAAAGTACATCATTTTTCTATATAGCTTCCTTCCTTTTCGATGCACTTGTTCAAGCGGTTCACAAGCCTGTGTATTCCCTCCAAGATGGAGGTTCACAAGCCTGTGTATTCCCTCCATGATGAAGGTTTTCGCTTGGTCGTGAAACCACTGACGCACCGCTTCCTTCTCATCTTCATCCGTAGGAAATCGACGACCACCTAAACCATCTTGTAGCGGTATGATAGAGGGAAACAGCGAGATCTGGGCTGTAGGTGGTGTATTTCAGCACCTCAAAACCCAATTGGGTAATAGTTTTAACGTCTTGGCGGTTGTGTGTGGGAATGCATTGTCATGCAACAATAAAACTTCCTTGAACAATAGGCCTCAACGTTTGGTGCGAATTCCCGTCTTCAGCATGTTGGCCAGCAAAGCACTTTATCTTGCACTGTTGATCGTATTCCCCTTTTCCAGATAGTCTTCCAGTATAGGCTTTTTGAGTCCCCAAAATGAGTTAACATCACCTTTCCCGCGGAAGACTGCGTCTTGAATTTCTTCATTGCTGGTGCACCACGATGTTTTCCATGCTTTGTCTTTTGGATTATGCCTCATAATGATGGACCCACGTTTCCTCACTTGTGATTATTCTGCTCAAAAATTCGTCGTGATCGAGTAAACGTTGGCAAACTTCCAAACATTTGACAACCATCTCGTACAGATTTTATGAAGCACAAGCTTATTGTGGATGATTTGATAGGCAGAACCATGACTAATCTGCAGAGAACGAGCTACCTTGTCGATGATAGCTCGCCGGTTCTCCATTACAATCTCTCGAGTTTAATGAATCTTCTCGTCAGTGGTGGAGGTTGACATGCGTCCTCGTATTGTGCTAAAAGTATCCGATGAATTTCAGGATCTGCCACACATTCCGACCAAAGTATCGGTTCACTGTTCTTTGTTCTTCGTTGACATTGCTGGTGGAACGGCCATGCTTACACTGTAAAGCCAGAAAAATAAAAATAGCACGATCAGGCACAAACTTCAAACACATGATCTCAATAGTACCAACTGTAAGCACGCATGCGCAGAAAGCAACGTGACAATAATAAAGATATGTAATGGCGAAAGTGCAGGTAAATTTTGATATATTACATTGAAACTAGATTTTTATCTCATAACGTCTGTTTCAAATGTCTTCAATCATCAGGCGAGAAGACAGACAATATATATGTGCATGAATGAGTATATATTTATAAGCACATGCACACACATATGCATACAGACTTACATACACATACACACACACGCTCACACTCACATACACACATACACATACACACATGAATAAATGGGGCATTGGCGCAGGCATTGTTCAGTGGTATGATGTTTACTTTCCAGCCATATTGTTCTGGATTCAGTCGCACTGCGCGGCACCTTTGTCAATTGTGTTCTACTATAACTACGCGCTGACTGAACATTGTGAATAGATTTTGTAGACGGAAGCTAAAAGCCTCCTGTACTACATATACGTGTGTGTGTGTGATCTTCTGTGCCCGTCTTTGTCCACTACCACTACTTAGCGGTTCGGTAAAAGATCCGAATAAGTAGGGGAGTCGACTAATATGCTTCCAGCCGGTTCTCCTGGGTGAGCGCTACCTGATGATTGAAGAAAACAGACCTTTGTCTACATGTTTGCATGTCTTTTGTTCTTTAATTTCCTTCAGGCATTTGGCTGCGGCCATGCTGGAGCATCGCCTTTCGCCGAACAAATCGACCCCAGGACATCTTCTTTGTAAGTCTAGTACTTTTTCTATCGGTCTCGTAAAGTTACGGGGACGTAAATACACCAATATCGGTTGTCAAGCGATGCTGGTGCACAAACACACACAGACTTATATATATATATATATATATATACGACAGGTTTCTCTCCGTTTTCGTCTACCAAATCCACTCACAAGACTTTGGTCGGCCTGAATGTATAGTAGAAGACACTTGCCCGTATATGAATGCGTCTCTTCTCTCTCTCTCTCTCTCTCTCTCTCTCCCTCTCTCTCTCTCTCTCTCCCTATCTATTTATCTATCTACCTATCTATCTATCTCTCCACGTTTACAACACACACTCTCACACATGCATTTATATATAATGCGTGCGTGTTCGTTCTCTGTATAAATAAATACAAAAATAGAAGGGAGGCCTGACTTGTCAAATGTCCGCAAACATTTTTTTATCTATAGACCATTATTACTACTTCATTCTTTTACTTGTTCCAGTCATTAGACGGCAGCCATGCTTGAGCACCGCCGCCTTGAAGGGTTTTAGTTTAATGAAGCAACTCTGGTAATTATTCTTTATTAAGCTTGGTACTTTTTCTATTCTCTTTTGCCGACCCACTAGCTAACGGAGAGGTAAACATAGCAACACTGGTTGTTAAGTAGTGGTGTGGGTCAAAAAGAGACGCACAGACATACAGGGAGACATATGGAGGTCTGTCTTCTGTCCAAGCTTGAATTACCCGCTCGCCACCACAATCACGCTTAGGCTTCCTGTTCGTTTAAACTGTCTTTTTCGTGTTACCAATTTTGACCCTCCACAAACTCCCAAATTTTATTAAATTTGCTATGCGGGATGAATTGTTTTATCGAAAGCGTATATTAAATGTTCAAAATGCAAGAAATACCAGCCAACAACTGGTTGTTTGTACATATATGTATATATATATATATATATATATATATATATATATATTGTTTTCTTTTCCATTTGTGTCTATTGTTGTTCGAAAACATTGTTCATATTCCATGTATCCGTACTAAGTATTTTTTTAGTGTACACGTTTCATGACGCCCTATGGCCAGATTTGCATATATATATACATATGGGCTTGCGTTGTATTGTTTGTGTGTTGTGTGTGTGAGCGTGCTTCGTGTGTGTGCGTGCGTATGTATACATACATACCCACACACACGCATGCATCCCTACCCACATACATACACGCACACCTACTCACACACACACATACACACACACACACACATACCCACACACTCACACACATACATACATACACACATACCTACTTCAGACATACACACACACAGACATACACCCATACACTCACACTCACACGCATACACACACACACATACACACGCACACGCACACACACACACACACCTACATACATACATTACACTTGTACACACACACACTTACATTCACACACACACACCTACACAGCCATACCTTCACTCATACATACACACATACCTACACACACACACAAACACACACAGACACACACTCATACATACATACTCCTATACACACACGCCTACACACATACATACACACATACATAAACACACACACATACACATACATACGCACACACACATATACTTACACACATGCACACACACACACATACATACATACATCCACCCACACACAGTTACGTACTCCTATACGCACATACATACACACAGACATACACACATACACGCTCACACATACATACACACATACTTACACACACACTCGCCTGCACGCGCACACATATGCATGACAAACACCCATACACTCACATACACACACACCAACATATACACGCACACGCACACATACACGCACACACACACCTACACTCCCACACACATACATACGCACCTACACACACACGCATACACACGCACACACACGCATACATACGTATATTACATACGTACACACACACCTACATACACATGCATACACACACACACACAAACATACACGGACACATCCATACATACATACATACACCTATACACACACGCCTACACACCTACATACACACACATGCATACACACACATACACGGACACACCCATACATACTTACATACATACACCTATACACACACGCCTACACACCTACATACACACACATGCATACACACACACATGTACGCACATACACACATATACGCACATACATATATACCTACACACATGCACACACACACACACACATGCATGCATGCATGCACACGCGCAGTACGCATACATGTATACATGCATACACACACACACACGCACGTACACATACATACATACACACACACATACATACACCCATACACATACATGCATCCTACACACACAGACATACACACTCACACATACATACACACACACGCACTCACTCACACACCTGCATGTACGCGCACACACATGCACATACACACACTTCCACACACACACACGTACATACATACACACTCATACACATACACACACACACACGGACATACATCTATACACACACATATACACACACATACTTACATACATTCATCGCACACACTGACACCCAGACATACACAGACACACTCACACATCCACACACACACTCGCAGGCGCGCGCACATACACTCTTGCATACACGCATGCATGCACCACGCTCGTGGGTACCGACTAGATCTCCTGTTCGTATCTGGGGCTGGCGCGTGTCTTTGGATTCTCCCACGCCTGTTGCCGCGGGACCACTCTTCTATCTTTCCCTCAGCTGCAGTTTCCTTAATACCCTCGCTTTTTTGTACACACACGCACGCACATACACACACCCACATACACACACACATTTGAATATATATATACATTACACTTACACACACTTCACATTTACTTGCCATACATACAACTACGCACACTGGACACACACACACTAACACTCAACACACACACACTGGCACGTTACTTACGCCCCCACCCTTTCCTTCCTTCCCTTCTTACCTCCTTCCTCCTTTTTTTACCACTGACCACTCACTTGAGACTTACTATGTCAACTACTGTTCGCCCTACCACACACACTTACATACAGACGCACGCACTAACATATACATATATGTTTTGTTTTTTTATCTCGTCTCACACACACATACACACACGCACACGCACACACTCACACATACATACACATCATTTTTGTTACCAACCTTCCTGTCTCCACTCTTTTGGCTTTAAAAACCTACTTTGCCCTTGTTATCCAAAACTTCCGGCCTTTCAGCATGTGTACTTCGTAAACACCAGTCGCGTTTTTTTTTCCCTCTGTTCGCCCACATCGGGATCTTTCTTCCTTCTCTTATGTTTCCGACGAAGAGCTCCGCTCGAAGCGTCATACCCTCCTTCTTCCATTTTCCTGAGCGCCTAATAATAATAATACTGTAATTGTTCCACGTGTTGTTGGTTTTTCTGTTTTCCCGTTTGGATTAACCTATATATATATATATATGTATAAACATTATATATAAAAATACAAAATGGGACAATAACGCAAAATACACAAAGAGACGACACAAAAAACGGACGGGTCATTCGAAGCCTCTAATCTTCAGTCAGGAACCGGATCATCCTAGCAAATTTCGGCTGATATATATATATATATATATATATATATATATATATATATATATATATATAGTATGTATGTATGTAGGTATGTGTATATATATATACATATATATATATACGCCCTGTGTTGCTGGTTTTTTTTCTTTTTTTCCCTTTTTTTCTGTGTTTTCTTGTTTGGATTATATATATATATATATATACATACATATATATATATAAACATACATATATATATATACATACATATATATATATACATATATATATATATATATATATATATATATATAAACATATATATATATATATATATAATATATATATATATACATACATATATATATTATTTACATTATTATATGAGTGAATGCCACGCATTATATTCCAAGTAAGTTTCATCTTAATAAATCTGATGCGCACTCAATACGATTTTTTCACACTTTCCTTTTTCTCTCTTTCTCCCTCTTATTCTTTTATCTCCTCTTCCCCCACTATTCTATCCTATTAATCTGTCACTCTTTTGTTAAAAGCTGAAACCGAGGTATGCGATTAATTCTGTTTTTTATATAAATTTTCATCTGTCCTGCCCGCCAAATTTGGTTCTGGTGTTCGCTAAATTTTCCTCTAGAGAACATTCTTTGTAGTTTGATCGTTGATGATCTATTTCTAGCATGCGGCCGACTGCCTAGCAGTCTTACCCTGTCAATATACACATGTATTAGAATTTTTCTCTGATTTTTCAGATTTTTGTATGCTAGACTACTGGTTTTAAATTAAAATTAAAATTAATATTAATTTATCTCCCTCATTATTTAAATATTGAAATATATATATATATATATATATATATATATATATATATATATATATGTATGTATGTATGTATATATATATATATATATATAAATATATATATATATGTATATTATTTATATTATATATATATATATTATTAAAATTTTATATGAACCCACAGATCTACATAATTATAGGAGCTGGAATTATTGGAAGTTTATCATGTTTTTAATTAATAGTGCCAGAAATAGTGGAGAAAAAACCCCGCTATATGTAATGCTTGGCGAAACCCGTCAAAGAAGAAATAATAAAGACGAGCATTAATATACCAACAGGTCTCAGCTGGGAGCAGAAATGTAAGGTCCCTTTCCAATTGAGCAACGGCAGTACTTAACCACAAAAACTATGGAATAGTATTGTGAATAAAATTGTTACTGACATTAAATGCCGAGAATGTATTCGGAACGATGCCCCTGTTGAATTCTTCACCTCCGCTTCTGTAGCATACATCAATACTGGACATAAAGTTTTGTAATTTACCTATCAAAACAGATATGAATATCATGACAAAAACAAAAGGTTTATTCTTACATCTCGTCACTTTCTAACAAAAATATTGTCAGAAAGGACGCAGAGAAATACTTAAACTCCACAAATGCGTAATTGAGAGTATCATCATTCACAATGAAATTAAAGCAGTACAAATAATAATCGAAGAATTAGATATGAAACACTTACAAACCCTACATGTTACTAACCTTAGCGATAGTTGCAAGTACAGTTGTCTTAGTTACAGCCCATGATGCTATTCCAATTCAATTCAAATGTGGCACACCCTGAGAAAAAGAAAAAAAAATCACCCATTACTTAAAATTCCAGTAACATTATTAAATGTCACATCAAACCGATTCCATATTTTGGCATAAGGCCAGCAATTTCGGGATGGGTTACATCGATTTCTCCGACGCTAGTTTTCAACTGGTACTTAAATTTTGAACCCTCAAAGGTTAAAAAGCAAAGCTGACCTCGGGTGAATTTGAACTGAGAAAGTAATGAAATAGCACAACTCAATTGCAAATATTCCGCATTGGAATCGAAACCATACAATATCTTGGAAAACACCAAACCTAATACCTATCTTTACAGCATATCAAATTATGTCTTTTCCCTTTAAGTCCCCTTCCACCTTGCACTTTTTCCTTTGTTTCGAAGAAATTTGCGGGAAATATGAACTTCAACTGCAGTTGATATGTTCAAATTTACATTAGTGTCATCGAATACATATAAAAGGATAAAACTGAAAACGAAATGAAACGCTAAAAGCCCATAATAGACCATGAACTAAAATACATGTGAAAATATGTACAAGAAATTTATTAATACAAATATAAGTTAATGAGATTTAAAATGTTTTTTTTTCGTGATATGTCCATTTTTAGAGTTACGTTACGCATCTTGAAACCAATTATTGATATTCCCTTGATATATATTTCTGACAATCCTCAATAACTTTTATAGGTGATGTGAAGCGCCGGCTTTTGCTTATTTTTCTGATAATTAAATATTCAAAGCTCTTCCGATACTCAGTACGTAAGGTAGATATTATTTTCCATTAATCCTTATTCGGTGGCGATAACTATGCATTGTAAGTCTGTAAAGAAATTCGAACGCACAATTCCGACTACTTTAGCGGTAAATGAGAGATACTAAATTATAACTTAATAGATAAATAATAGGAAATTCATATATTCGAGTATCCAATATCATACTCAATAACTAAGAATAACAATGTAAACTGAATTTAACATTAATGTTACTTCTTTTGGTTGTAATAATGTAAATCAACTGGGTTCAAATGCCACCAACTGAAGCAGATTTTGATAAACGATTCTGTACAAAAGTATAGAATTTATATAGACATATACTTCGTTTCGTAAACAAGTTTATTTAGACGTTTGGTTTAATATTTGAACAGTGGTGCCATCTATGACATTCGCATGACACGCTTGTTTATTAGATAATATTTCTCAAGTGAAATCAACAACAATAACAACAAAACATGCTTGATTTTTTTGTTTCTTATGAGCACTACTTTTCTTTAAAAAAAGTTACAACGGAAAGTTATCAATCCGAACATTTTATGAAGATTTTTTTTCCTTCCTCATCTCGTATTACACGTTAAATATTAATCAATATGCCAGCCGATCGATCAATTAATACACTCTTTAACTTGTCTTCTCAAACATCTTTCTCTATCTTCAAGCCTGTTAATTGAAACGAAACAGTCACATGTGAACTAAGAAATGAGTTGATCCAAAAGAAAATAAAAAATGAGAAAGAAATGTGTCAATGAAAAAAGAAAATGTTATTAATTTTTTAAAAACGACAACTAAAATACTTAAAAAAACAAACAGAAATAAAATTAAAATCAAAATTCTTTCAAGTACCACATTCCTAAAATATTTCCGTTTAACTGAAATTAGATATTGAAGTTTTTTCGCCGTTTGAATAATGCTTTGGAGGTTGTTATCAACGTTTTCTCTCAACACACCACTGAAAAAAAAAAAAAGAAATATATTCTTCGCAGAAAAAAAAGATAATAACAAACAATATATTACCTTACTTCTTTACTCTTCTGATCAACTTAAATGTTTTGTGGTCGTCATCGCTGTTATAGTTTTTTTTATTATTATTGTAGTCGTTCTTTTGTCTCATCATTAAATTAACTTGGAATAATATTCTTTATGGACTAACTAGCTGGAGTTGATTGATGTCTTGTCTAGCGCTAACGTCTACCACTACACTTGATCTTTGTCGGTGGAACAATGAATTAAATTTCCATTCTCACACAAACACATAAACACACACAAAATCGACTCAACATTCCTGTTCTCGCCAAAACGTTTAGGTATATGACGGACGAGTAATATATATATATAGACGTATATGTAGAAGTGAACATATACATATGTATTCATGCAGGTATATGTATATATATATATATATGTTTGTATACATATATGTATGTATTATGAATGCCTATAGGTAGGTAGGTATTAGAAAAGAATTCTCTTTATATCCATATCAACGAACACGCATGAGGGGACGTCCTGCACATAGATGGTGATACTATCGTTGAAAATTGAGAAATCAGACAAAAATCATACAGTAAATCTAATAGTATTACGAGCTTCATGGTCATTCTTCCATCATTGACTGTTATCTCCATAAAAATAAGCCACACACAACATTCTACTTGCCGAACACCGTTGATTATTAAAGGAAATGCATCTGAATCCATTTTGGTAATGATCTAATTTCAGGGATCATGAAAAAGGATTCTAAATCCTTATTAAATTAAGGTTAAAATGTACCTGACAGCCTTCCGTGTTTCTTGTGTCAATAAGTTTCTCTCAGAAGTTTTCTGTTGAACTATGTTCTTAGTAAAAGCAACATATATGATATGCAATTTAATATAATTGAACGCTTGTTGTGGGCAGTGTCTTCTTCCAATTGCAGGAAGAGCACGCTTGAGGTAAATCCTGGTGAAGAGCTTGCTTGGGATGGAGAGGAGGGTATGTCCCTGGGTTTGCTACAGATGAGTTGACGTACTTTTGCTTCCCCGGCTTCTTCAACTGTGTCATCCGTTATCTGATGGACGTGAGCGATTCTCTGGCATTACCTTTGGGAAATACCCGGCTTACCGACCTGGAGTATGCGGACGATACCACCCTATTCAACAACTAGATCAACCAGCTCAGGGACGCATTCACCATTTACAGAGGAGAATCAGCAGGACATGGTCTTTCTGTGAGTTGGGCGAAGACCAAACTTATGCATGTCGAAGATGGCTCCGATTATCCCTCTCTCTATATTGAAACCGACGTCATGGAATTCATGAGCTCCTCATCAACAATGGAGAAATGACACCGGTGATCAACCGCAGATGTGGTCTGACCAATGGGGCAATGTACTCCTTATGGAAGCTCCGCTGGCGCTACAATTCTATCTCCCGGTAGACGACACTCCGAATCCACAACACATCGTTCTTTTCCATTCTCCTATAAAGAGCAGAAACGTGCCCCCTCTTGCAAAGAGGATCAACAGCTTCGATACCAGAGACCTTAGAAGCATCAACAACATCACATGGTAGCCTCGTGTTTCTAACAAGGAAAAGCGTTCGCGCGCATCAGCCCGCTGCCTCCCACCTCATAGCTATCCGTCGTGTGCACATGAAGGACGTATACTTCCTCTCACTCTGGATCAACCTATCGGGCCTTTAATTCCATTTGACGCGTCAGTAGGCTGGAAGAGTCTATGTGGCAGGAGCAGCACCAGATGGCTGAACGTGACTGGGGAAGGTCTCCAGTGTTTCAACATCACTTTAGCAGATGCAACGGGGCTGGCACAATGGTGGTCCTGGTCGGCTCTCCGCATGCTGATGCCTCTGGGACAACTTTGAATAATCCCATTCCCATCAAGCAAGAGCATGAAACTAAGAAACAGTGTCCTTATGATTGTGAAACAAACATCTTCAACATTCGGGAAGGATGCGTAGCATATTTGTATTAAATACACTATGAGAATGTTGAATGACAAAATATTCTGTGTCAAAATAACTCTTCACGTCAGTGACAGACGTTGATGTGCGTCATGTGCTCTCTACTTACTTCAGGCATTTCAGCCATATTTAAACTTCTCGATCCACTCAAACAGAGTTATACATGGCAGAGCGCCTTTCCCGTTCTCTACCGAAAACCTGCGATGAATTTCAGCCTCTGACATGCCTTCAGACCAGACAAATTGAATCAGTGATCTCTGCTCTTCTTTGTATACTCTGTAACACAAGAAAGAAAACTGAAGATATCAAGCTCAAACTACGGTTAAGCAAGCACACCACAACCTTTTAGAACGCAAGCGCTGCAGTCATGGGGCCGGCCTAAACAAAGTTTGGGCGAAGTTGTGGAAAGTTTTTGTCTTCTCTTTTGTATAAACGTCGTGCGATGTTGAATCATTCAAATCCGTTAGACTACAAACGAAAGCTCCTCTTTTAATATTGTTAACAAGTTTTCAGATACTTTGTTGGATTCATGATAGACTCGAATTTATTAAGTTAAGCCATATATGTTCCTCTTGCTGTATATTAATCCATTTTCAGTTCTAATGTTTTTGTACTTTGGAGAGAGGTGCATGTGTAAAACTATTTCTCATTCATTCTGATATGATTGAAAGTGGTGGCCAATCAAATGCCTCGTTTTTCTGTTAGAGTAGTGGCACGTAATGACTAATTCTTCGAAGCTGCTCTTTAACAAATCCCTATGCATATACATTATGTGTGCATGTGTGCGTGTGTGTGTGTGTGTGTGTGTGTTCATATGTAACTAAGTATATAGGTGCATATGCCTAAGTTGTTTAATTATATAAATTTTATGTTAAGAAACAGTAACCTTCATATTTAATGTAGGTATTACATCTGAAACGATGAGCAGCCAGTGATGTATACAATACTTTGAATTATATATTGCACCTTGTTAACTGATACAAGCTCACATACAAAGACGATGCACACCGCATGGTTAACTGCCAATTCAAAAGCTCATATCATTGTCCAATTACAGCTACTTTATTTCCGTGGTTTTAACGAGCAGAAATATTGAAAAAAAACAATAGTAATATTTTTGTTTGTTCGGTTGTGAATGTTGCAGACTAAAGTAGTACTGTTAAACGTTTGTGTGATATGGATGCTAGAATGGAAAAATAACAATAAATTTTAGTATGCACCGTTCTGATTCCGTGCGACATAGTTGAATATCATTCTATGTTGACGTACTATACGTCAAAGTTAAAACATCTGAAATGCTATGCATTAGGCATTGAGCGAAATAGAAGTATACTTATAGGACTTCACAAGCTTGTACAGTATAGGAAAACCGGACAGCGTTGATTGACTCACTCTACAAATGGATATAGTCATTATAGGCACGAGACGTTTCCGTTGCCAATAATGTCTATGAATTTTTGACAAGCAAGTATTAGGTCGGAGTTGAAAATTGTTAGACTGTAATGAAAATGCTATGCAATATTTGTTTCATCTCTTTACACTTCGCACTTGAATCCAGCCAATAACGTTTTCTTTCAATTTCTCTGGCGCCTTAAAGATGTATCCGTCTCAATAGTGTCCGGGATTGTAGTTATCGACTACTGTTCAGGAGCCAGGCCAATAATTTAGTTCGATACTTTTTCGACTTAATTTTTAAAATCCTGCAACAACATTGGTGTAGAAGAGAATTGACTCTTGCTTTCATTTGGACAACTTATGGGAAGGAGATTTACTGTAAAGAGAACTTCTGGTCTTCCATAAAGCCTTACTCAGATCTGATCCAATAAAACGGACACTGCCCAGCAGTCCAGACACAAGGAAAGAAGAAATATTCTTTAAAATTTAATCCAAACACTCTGTCCTTGGTACATTGAAGTAACGTGCCGCTTAGAATAGTATAGACATTCCTTAGTCAACGTGTAAAATTCAATGTCGTTTTGTGAGTTTAAATGTAAATTCAATGTGTGTAACCATATAAATAATTCCGATATTGATCCAGACATTTCTATTAGAAAATATCATTTAAATTAATTTCTAATATAAATTTACGGATTGTACACTTTTATCAACATATAATATATTAATGAAATGTTATTGTAATAACACACTTGACGATAAAATTGCAAATGTCAATTGAAAGTTTAGAAATATTTAATAATCTCTCATAGCCTAAATTTGCAAAGAAAATATTATCGATACTCTCATACACGAATACACACAAACACTAAGATACACACATATACGCGTATTCATGAATATGCGAAAAAGAATAGAGACACACATTTATACATTTACAAAATGAAATACAAACACAAGCAGGTACACGTACATACACCAGAGCACTTTACTCGAAAGCTTTACTGTATTGATGCAAATACCTTAATATTTGCTGCTCTTATTGTTTCCAAAGTTAAAATATTTTTCTCAGATTGTAAACTCAATTTATTTATTAAATTCTTGTAAATATGTCATGTGCTGTCTACATCAGGAATATTTCTCAAACATCAGCTCTCATTACAATTATATCAGTCTGTAATAAGTGTTTATGAGTTATATACTAAAATAGGTAAATCACGGATTGCTGTATGTGAAAAGCATTTCGAAGTTAGCTCTTCACTGATATCGTGACATTGTAACATTTTCGAAAACAATAATTATAGAATAAGATTGAGCTACATCAGACGATAGAAACATATAATTCAAAACAGCACAAACTAAAAAAATAAACAAACAAATATAATTAAGAAAACAAGGTATCCTAAAATGAAATATAGGTGCACGCATAGAAAACATTTGGATTCAAGTCTAATTATACAGAGGAAAAGTTATGAACACAAGCACGAACAAACAGATTTCGAGTTCTATTCCCAAACCTGATGAAAACAAAAATAAAATATAACTGCAGAGCAATATTACAATTATAACATTTTTATGTGAAATGGAATTTCTCTCGTGACAGCACGATTTCATCTTCAGATAACCATTTTTTTTTATATATTCTCGTTATATATTTTTAATTCTTATTTCTGATTCAGTCTCGGCTATTGATTTTAGTATTGGTCTTGTTATTAGTAGTTCAGGAGAGAGACAAAAACAGAAAAACAAACCAAATGAAATAGAAAATAATTTCAAACTGATTGAAAACGTCATGAAAGCTGACATATAATAAGAAATAAAGAAGGCAGTTGGGCTAAGTTCGGTCAATTATAGTATAGGACCTGTCTGCGTCGTTTATAGTCTGGATTATAAGACTGGAAATCAAAGAGAAATATATTTAGAAATGTTTAAATATATTCAACTTTTCGGCAATAAACACGAAGAGATAAGCAAATACTGTCAATTGTCTCGCCCAGGGACACAATCCGATGCATGCAAAATATTATCATGAATCATATATTATAAAATAAATTATATTTGATATGAAAAAATAGATATATTTCAAAGACTCATCTTGGTATATTTATTTATCTAGTCAAGTAAGGAGACATAAATAACGAAACTGGAAATCTGGCAATATATCTTAGATATGATAAAATGATTTGTTACTAAGTCACAAGGCCCTAAATCTGTAGATGTGAGGATACGATATTAGTGACGTTCAATTACATTTTATAATTCATTTTGTGAAATAATGAACCTCTTCACATTTTTCTAGGTTATCAGAGGTTTTGTGTATAGCATTTATATTAGATGCTCATCTGGGTGAATAGAAATATTGAAGTTTGCAAATTAATATATTTTTGAAAAAAAGTGGGTCAGTGAAATATTCAATAAAAATAAAGAATATTAGATGAAGTAATCTATGGTACAGTTGGAGAGGATTATGATATATAATGATATATAATGTGATATCGAATGAATTCACAGTTGAAAAATGATAGATAAATAGACTACTCTACATCTCAGTGATATCTTTTGCTAAGATATAGAGAGGACATTTTAGAATTAAATTTTGTATTGTGGGCATGTTTTGTGGAAACCGTTATGTGATAATATTCCACTGCGACACACATTTGAACCTTCTAAAATTTACAAGTGTTTACGATAGCCAAAACTGGAAGATAATACTGGTTGAAAATTTTGGTACACGGACAGCGATTTCGGGCCAAGAGCAAGTCGATCACATGGCCCCCAGTACTGAAATAGTACTTATGTTTATCGACTCCCGACAGGATGAAAGGCATAGTAGGCCTATATATGTTCCCATGTTATTGGAAGATGATAAAAGTAAAATGTTTTCAAATTCTACCAAGTGTAAAAAAAATATAAAATTATATGACTGGAAAATAGTCACACACCACAATTTGACAAGTATAAACAAATTTAAACGCCAATAAAAACACAATAATCGTGAGGAAACAAGTAGCGCCTTCTGATAGGAAAAAAAAAGCATATAGGGAAGTAGTCATAAAAATCTCCTTTTCATTTCTTTGTAAACTCTCTTATTTTTCTCCTTCTCTTACTCCGAAAAGAACTGTAGTTTGCAACATCAACAGTCGCCAGTCAAATGTTCCACATAGGTGCGCATTCCTGTTTTGTGGGAAGAGTGAGAGTCGAATAAGATAAGAAGGCGAGGTAGGTGACCGATGTGTGATACACTGGCCTGTGAACGCTTAGGGAGAAGTGTAATTGGATCTTTTCGGTTTGAACGGCAGTTTTTTTTCTAGATACAAATGTAAGGAGCGTTTGCTCTATATCTTAGCAATATGAAATTGTCACCCATAATTATGACCCTATTATCGATCTATTGCATTTCTATCTGTTTTAGGGTTAGTGTTCGTCAGGGTTAGGGGTGGGCAGAAGGGCATCTTTTTTCTTCAGAAATGTAAATGAACCCAATCTGTTTCTTAAACGAGGGACCTATTCATACGCCACAGAATGTTTTTTACCTCAATAGACGCAATTGATTGGTTGAAATTGCAGAAATTGAAGAAAAAAAATATCTTACAAACTATAGAATTTTCTCAATAAAGCCAAGAGAAACAGATGTTTTATAAACACATTCTACCAGTATACGAAGTTTAAAGTTTTTTAGTTACCTAGGAATTATGTTAAAAACTGCCGTTCGGACCGAAAAGATTCGTGTATTTTTAGTATCTGAAATCGATGAGGAGGAAGGATAAAGGAGATGGACTGAAAGAGAAGAGTGAGACTGAGAGTTGGTATGAAACGTATTTCCTTAAAGGCTAGAGTTGAAGTAACGGATGAAAGAAATGCGAACTTTACCGGCAGGGTTATCGGCAATAAAATTGTCCCTTAGCGTACAATCATGTATGAAACCACAAAGTACAAAATGCCTAAGCACGAAATCCCAGTGCGCGTAAAGTTGGACATGAGTTTACTTGTGATCACGTGTGTTGTACAAATATATCTAGAATCTGTCGATGTCAACGTTATTTTTGGAATGATTTGGGAACGATATGCAAACACATACACACAGTCAGCAAAAGCAAAACTAAAATGAAAAAAAAACCGGAAGCATCCTCATTTTTAGCAATTAAACGAAACGAAGCCGCTAGCTGCCTAATTCATTTCAAATTAGAAACATATCAATATTATATATGGGGCTACTGTGTGTGTCTAAGCTAAAAATTTAGGGAGCAAACGCTCCTTACATTTGTATCTTATTTGTATACAAAGCTATACTCTTATCATTTCCATTATCATTATTATTATTATTATTATTGAGTGAGAGAGCAGTTCATGCCATCAAAGTGACACTGGGGTAAAATATACGAAGCCCAATATACCCATCATGACTACCCGTCTGATAAGGGTACACCAGGCACATGCATCACAACCACATGTGCGCGACATGGTGATCTCATATCAAGATAAGCACTCTATGACCTTGCAGGTGGGGCCCAGTTAGAATTTTCTTCTGGTCGAGTAACCCATCCCGCTCAAAAGGTCCCTGAATTAGGGTTGTTTAAGGATGTTGAAAGAACCACCCATGTTTCCAGAGGTGAATTATTCAAACCCCAAAGAATCCCTCTCAACACATGGCTATGATGCTCCCCCACAACTTCTGCTCGTGATCAGAGATGCACATATCGTCAGCCACTAAGGGACATGCTCAACTGGTTAAGGTCAAACAACTGACAAGCAAATCTGTGGTATTGAGCAGAATATTTGCTGTAGCCCATCATTTACACCAAGACTTTATACCAAGAATTTACCAACAATTTGTACTTCAAGAAGTTCAGAAGTATTTCAGAAATCTAAGGTATACAATACAAGCCATTTTCATTTAAACCAGAAAGTCGTACGACGGATATTAAAATTTAAATGCATTAAGATTTATTAATAATCCCAACATTACAAGAAAAAAAATTAACCGATTTCTGTACTCTTAACAAATGACACATGACAATGTAATTTCATGTTAAAATTTCTATAGCTGCTTGACTTGCTACAGTGTGTCTAGATGACTTATGAATTTTCAGTGCTACTTTGGTTCAGCTGTATATTCTCAGGAAGAGAACAAATGTATATATTTTATTTTAGATTATATTCTTTTTTTTCTTTCTAATCGTATCTATCTCCCTCTCTGTACACACATATTATATATATATATAATATATATATATATATATATATATATATATATATATATATATATATATATTATGAACTTAAGTTGATATTCAGATGATAGTGTGTGTTTGTGTTTTTGTATGTGTGCTTGTGTGCGTGTATGCGCGTACGTGCGTGCACATAATATTCAGAAAGTTTGTTAATCCTTGCATTTGTGCTTCAGCCGAAACATGATTTATAGTGGCTTGAGGTGATGTATTGTAATTTTATAATTTTATTATTTCACAAGGAGAATTTGAATGCAGTATTTATTTTAATAACTCGTACAATAAAAATTCTTTACAAAAGAAAATCTATTCCAGATAACTAGTTTAATAGTTAGATATCTTTCCTTCTTTTTATCTACATATTGTTAAATCTGCAGCTTAGATATTTTTTCCCCTCATGACAATTATTTTAATTATCTTATAAAATGTCTGTAAACTTTTCTCATAATAAAATATAATAAGCACGTAACGAAATCAGAAATTATTCGCAATACACCAGCCTCCCTCCGAAATGTATGAAAGAAATATGTTTATTTCGGAAAGGTGCAGTTAATAAGGTGTTTCCACAAACACTTAAAGTAACAGAAATAAATTTTTACCTGTTATTAACCTATAAAACATTTACAAATTATTCAGATGGATGTACAGATTCTATTTTTCTCATTTACTTCTTACAAACTGATGTATATGTAGCAATTAACCTATGAATAATGAATGTGTGTTTATTATAGCGTGCTTGTTAGAAAAGCTCTGAAACATTCAATTTCAATTGGGAGATCACTTAGCTAATTTCTGTTAATGAAATCTTCATTAGGAAGTGCAATTAGATCCAGTGTAATACACAGAAGTTACCAATGACAAACAGAACACATGTTGAACTTTTTTTAATTCCCGCGATTAGAAACACGCAGATGAGTTCAGTCATTTAGGAAAAGCAACAATTTGTCTATGTAACTCACTGGCAGGTATATTTCTGCAGTATTGTAAACAACAAAGAATAATAAAATATACTAATATATTTTAAGTTTATGGAGCTCAAATTTTAAAAGGCTTCTCCATATTGACTTGATGTTTCCTACAAGATAAAATGCAAATTCAATGCAGAATGACTTAAAGATGTCCAAGTTTCGACAACTGAGTAGATCTACTCCTACTGAACAGGTGTCTCCGTCACTATATAAAAGCCCTTGCAACATCTAAACTATATTCATACCAATTTACAGAAGCAAAATACGTCTCAAATTTATTATCAAAACAGCTTTCCCTTTCCTCTGCACTTTCGAATTGAATACGTTAAGTCAGCTGTCTGTAATAATTGTTTTGGGCAACATCATACGATGTAAACATAATAAAAAGAACTGATATTGCGCCATTAAACATGATTGAATTCAAATTAGTGTTTACCTAAAAGTCTGTCCAATATGTGATGTACTCATTTGTGACAAGTTCTTAATTAGTACTATCAAGCCTCATATGATGCAACAACCTGCATTAAGTATTCTGTTGTCAAAATTATTCAAAAGTCTGAGAATAAACAATTCATATTCTTCCACGGATTCTAAATATGCATTGTATGGAGCCATTATGATAATGGAAGACCTAACGACATTTAACGCGAATAAATTTGGTGAATACAAAGTGTCGTCTTTGAATTGAAGAGGTTAATAATGTTGGCATGTGATCAGATTATCTAAATCTTTTGACCTAAAGTTCAATCTCATCAAACATTTGTAGAATTTCTTTCAAAATTTCCTAATAATATAAAATTTTCCTAAACTGCAATGCTTCTATCAAGATGCGAGAAATTTTATAAAGTCAACCAGTCAATAATGCACAAACGTATTATTGCTTTGGCTAATCACACGTTCAGACTTTATAGCACTTCTGACACAAGGAAAAGAACATTCAGCCTTTATATCTAGATGAAGTCATGCTTGGAGCAGAAATTAATATATTTTTAACATGTATTTATATTTTGACATTTTACAATCATTGTTTTACTCTGACTCACATTTATTCTTCTCAGAATTAAAAACAAGAGGAATTATAATGTAATTAGTGTTTTTTTTTAATTTATTTATTATTAAAATATTTCACATTGAGATGATTCAAGTTAAAATGAGGTTAAAATGCCAAATGAAGGTCGAAATATGTTTTCAAGTAAGTGTATTATCTAAGTCATATATCTTAGAAAAGTAGTTGCGTGAGTGCAACGTGACATTATTCAGGAAAGCTATATTAATGTGTAATGTGTCCAATGTAAACTTTTAACATCAGAGTGACGTTTTCGATATATGCCTTTTCACCTCGGTGGTAAATTTATGGCCTAATATTTTACAGCACTCCTGCTATGCGGTTCTTTTTGCGAGTCGTCTTTCTAAGTAACTGTTCGATTTTTACAACCAATGATACTTGTTGGAGCGAGAAGATTTTTATGTCCACAGTGTATTCTCTTCCGATTTGTACGTTGCCTTTGAACTTTAACAGTAACATCTAGCATGAGCATTTTCATTGTAAAGTAGCTATATATTATAGCTAGCATCATCATCATTTCATGTTGTATTTAGAGGTTTGCAACTATAATAACAAACAACAAAAACAACAGACATTATGTTCATGCAAAATCAAATGTTTGTTCCAAAACACGCGTCTCTTACTTTTAATAGCTCAAACATTTGTCTATTGCCATGTTTAAATAAAAAACATCGTGGAATATACATACATCCCTATATATATATATACATGTGAAATGCCTATTTCTTTACTACCCAAAAAGGGTTAAACACAGAGAGGACAAATAAGGACAGACAAACGGATTAAGTCGATATATCGACCCCAGTGCGTAACTGGTACTTATTTAATCGACCCCGAAAGGATGAAAGGCAAAGTCGACCTCGGCGGAATTTGAACTCAGAACGTAGCGGCAGACAAAATACCTATTTCTTGACTACCCACAAGGAGCTAAACAAAGAGAGGACAGACAAACGGATTAAGTCGACTATATCGACCCCAGTGTGTAACTGGTACTTAATTTATCGACCCCGAAAGGATGAAAGGCAAAGTCAACCTCGACGGAATTTGAACTCAGAACATAGTGGCAGACGAATTACCGCTAAGCATTTCGCCCGGCGTGCTAACGATTCTGCCAGCTCGACGCCTTAGATATCGTACATTATTGATAATATTCGGTACCTGTCTGGATATTATATTTCTATACAGACAAACAGGTAAACACACCTGAGCTTGAAATATAAAATATACATGGATATATAAACACAAGTAAAATATTTATAGATATATATATAGAGAAACAAAAACTGAAATCATACTGAACATGAAAGTTCATGTATAGATATTTATATATAGATATTTAGAGAACAGATACACATGGAGCACAAAAATACAGAAAACCAAGGGAAGAAAGCATGGTTTTTCAAACCCGACAGCATTTTATGGGCTCTTCGAATTAAGCAATAGTTGAGTTTCGTTCAGCTTCTCTACACCAAATCCATACACAAGGCTCTGGTCGGTTCGGCTATTTAATCAACGACACTTTGTCAAGGCGCCACACAATAAGACTGTACTGCAACTGACTCCCTCTCTATCTCTCTTTCTGTATATATACACACATACATACATGCATACAAATATGTGTTCACATATACATAGATACATATAATATATGTGCGTGTGTGTATGTGTAGGTGTATGTGTGTGTCTCTGTGTGTGTATACACATTAAACCTTATGTACAGCTGACAATTATTAAATTAATATTTTATACACATCACTCCTTGATATATTTAGAGAAACACATTCTTCAAAAATTTTGTGGAATTTCCAATAACAACTTACAAATTTAGAGAAAAGAGAAAAGAATCGCCCCCTTCTTGAACTCTTGTGCAAGGTGTACCATATGAATAAATATACACATACACACACAAACTATCATGCATATATTTATATACTGATATATGTTTGTTTCGATGTGTCTGTATGTAAGTATGAATGTATATGCATTTGAGCGTGTATATTTCATTGCTTCACAAAATACACACATACTTAATATTATAAAGGTCGACATACGTCTATCTATGAACGTATGTATGTATATATATATATATATATATATATATATATATATATATGTTGAAAGTGAAATGAATTGTGAGAACGAATGAGACATGTCTCTTCATATTCAAACTATTAATTTACTTCTCAATAAAATAAATTGCATGGCAATATCACTGATTTATTTTTCTATATTTTTAAATATTCTTCGAAATATTTTTCTGCTTCGTATTTCTAAATCAAGAAATGGAAACAATTATTCTGTTGTATGTATCTATTAAAGCTTGCTGTACACCTGTGACACTCAGAAATATTCAGCATGCTACTCCTGTACTACAGTGTATGTATTTTTTCTTACTATAATGTTTCTCATCTCTTATAAATATTGGCTAACATGCACAGCATCGCTTTATTTTCGTGTATCATTTTTCTTCTTTTCAATGCAGCAAATTTCAACGCAGGTGCATTATTATTAAGTCATTATTAAGGATAGAGAAGAAGAAAAAATATTGAATCAAAAACTTAATTATAATTTGAATTTAAAGAATCTTTTATTGGCATCGTTTAAACGTAAATATTTCTACGTTAGAGAAAAAATAAACTAATTTTGTTAACTTCATCTATAATTATAACTTTAATTGTAAATATTGATATCAAAGACTACTTGTTTAAGATGCTGCAATAGGTTTTCTTTTCTTTTTTGTTGGGGGTATTTATATGTGTTGTTTATGAGCAGTGTTTAAGACGAAATTTTAACTCTTTTTCATTTTATTGGTCAAGTGTTCACGTCTTATTAGAACCATTCAGCTGCTTAGCTAAGACTTGTGAAAGAACATATGTTAGTAAAAAAGATTATATAAATGAGAAAGAAGAAACAAGGAAACCAGACTTTCCCAAATTCCTCACCTCCAAGCAAGCATCATTTTTATTCAATGCATTTTTCAGCAGTCCTCTTGTTTCGAAATATCAAGCCTTGTTTTCCGGGTTTCGTCTCCCATTTAAGAGATATGACATAATAATCCTTTCTACTGTGGGCACAAGGCTTGACATTTTTTTTTGGGGGGGGGGGGACAATGTCATCGGCTCCAGTGCTCGACTTTTACACTTTTCATCGATTTCAGCAGAATTTGAACTCAGAGCGTAGCCACAGACGACATGCCTTTAAGCATTTCACCCGATGTGCTAACGATTCTACCACCTTGCAGCCTTACATGAAAAAAATAATAGAATAATTGGATCTTTTCGGTTTGGACGGCAGTTTTTTCTAGCGGTGTCATATGAAATTGTCACCCATAATTATGACCCTAGTATCGATTTATTGCATTTCAATCTGTTTTAGGCTTAGGGTTAGTTAGGGTTAGGGTTAGGCGTGGGGAAGGGTATCTTTTTTCCTTCAGAAATATAAATAAAGCGAATCTGTTTCTTAAACGAGGGACATATTCATACGACACAGAATGTCTTTTTTTCTTACCTCAAAAGACGTCAGTGATTGGTTGAAATTGCAGAAATTGAAGAAAAACAACAACAAATATCTTACAAACCATAGAATTTTCTCAATAAAGCCAAGAGAAAAAGATGTTTTATAAACACATTCTACCAGTATATGAAGTTTAAAAGGTTTTAGTTACCTAGAAATTTTGTTAAAAACTGCCGTTCAAACCGAAAAGATTCGTATCATTACATGTAAAAGAATAATTATGCATCCTACATTGCAGATATTAAAAAGTCTGAATTAGACTTACATGCCATTTTGCATTCTTTCTTACTTCTTTAACCCAAACTTACATATATTTTACATCACTCTTGGATAGTGAAGGTTTTCTATTCCAGTTAATTTAAGTGATATATTCTACAAGGCCAAACAAAGACACATTTTAATTCCCGGATATTTTCAACCGCGGAAGATCAAGTATTTGAGTAGTGATTCATTTCCCTGAAATTAAGTAATATCTTGTTCTATCCAGGGAATATCATTAAAAAGGTAATAATCATTTCTACCATAGGCACAAGCCTTAAATTTTGGTCAGAGTGCTTCACTGGTACTTATCTGGTGAGAGCCCTTGACTGGTGCTCTATCGGCGGAATTTGAACTCAGAGCGTATACCGACCTTTTGTCCGTCGTGCTACAGATTCTGCCAGTTCTCACTTATGCCAATAATGGTTTTAAATTTTGGAACAAGGGTAGCAATTTTATGGGAGGGGACTAGTCGTTTACATAGATCCCAGCATTTCACTGGTACTTAAATTTCTTTTCTACTCTAGGTACAAGGCCCGTCATTTTTAGGGAGGGAGCCAGTCGATAAGATCGACC
Organism: Octopus sinensis; assembly: GCF_006345805.1. Lineage (NCBI taxonomy): Eukaryota > Metazoa > Mollusca > Cephalopoda > Octopoda > Octopodidae > Octopus > Octopus sinensis. The sequence continues at coordinate 51,056,301 of NC_043012.1, read as the reverse complement.
CTAGTACGCAACCGGTACTTAAGTTATCGACCCCGAAAGAATAAAAGGCAAAGTCGACCTCGGCAGAATTTGAACTCAGAACGTAACGGCATTCGAAATACCTATTTCTTTACTACCCAAAAGGGGCTAAACACAGAGAGGACAAACGAGGACAGACAGACGGATTAAGTCGATTATATCGACCCGAGTGCGTAACTGGTACTTATTTAATCGACCCCGAAAAGAAGAAAGGCAAAGTCGAACTCGGCAGAATTTGAACTCAGAACGTAGCGGCAGACGAAATACGGCTAAGCATTTCGTCCGGTGTGCTAACAATTCTGCCAGTTGACTACTTTTCATTATGCCAATATTAATAATCACACGCACTATTTCAATTTCACTCGTTTATTTTTAGTCATTTGGTTAGTAACCTAACTAAATAACCAATAGGCCGTCCGTTCAATTTGTGAGGAAAATAATGATTCAGTTGTTTGTCAAATGCTTTCCATCGCTGTTCGTGACCTTGTAAGTTACATGACCTCTCCCATCAAGCCCTGTTCTGAGCCTTCCTGACAATTAGTTTTATGTCTGTTTACATATAGGGATGTAAAGGTATTGGTATGGAGGTGTAAGAGAATGGTTATTTACAAGAGAACTAAAGGGAGGGAATATAGGAAGAATACGATTGTGCGTGTTTGTGTGAGGGCGAGTGTGTATCTGCGCTTGTGTGTAGTCTCAAGTGCCTGTGACTGGTCTGTGTAAGTGTGTGGGTGTGTGCGTTGGTCATCACTGACCTCTGTAATGACCTGGACACACTATTCTTCGTTAACCTGGTTTCATGTCTGCGTGTTCATCATATTCTTAAGGGCTATGGGTGTAGTTAAGTTGGCTCCTAAGAGTGTGTATGTTTTAAATGCGTCTGTTTCTGTGCGCGTATGTGTGTGTTTTAATGTTGGTGGATGTATCTATAATGCAAGTGTGCCTTCCTATAGGTATGCGTCCTGGTGTGTGTATGTGTGTGTATGCGCGTGTGATGTAGTCACTTTTATACGTATGTTTACCTCCTTGCTTGTGTGTGCGTGTGTACGTTTTAGTGTGTGCGTATGCCTTCCTGTGTGCGCGCGTGTGTGTATATGCGTGCATGTGTGCGCATGACTGTGTGTGTGCGCGTGTGTGATGGATGTTTTAGAAATGTTTGAATTTATTTGCATGTATTTGTGAAATGTTCTTCGTTATTCTCTTGCCGTGTGTGAAGGTCTGCACTCTAGTGTGTGTTTTAGTTTTTGTGTGTGTGTGTTTTACCCTTTCCTCCGTTGTGTGTGTGTGTGTGTGTTTTTAGTGCGATATAGTTGATGTTATGAAAAAGAATACGCATGTGGTTGCATGTGCGTTTGGCGTGTGTGTGTGTTCGTCTGTGTCTGTGCAAGTGTGTGTTGGCCTGCGCTTGCTTGTGTGTGTACACACACACATATGTATCCGCCTCAAACATGCTTTCTCATGTATCAATACTTAAGTTGGTAGAGTGAGATCTTGCCTGCTTGGCTTTCACTAATGGAAATTTAAAATTAAGTGAAAATTTTCAAACTTGGTATGTAAGTGCCATTTTTCAGAATGACTCGGATCTTATTTACTTTGAAAAATTTCACCCAATTTTTAAATTTCAATAACTGAGACAGCAACATTAGCTTTTCTCCTTGATAAAAGAATGTAAAGAAAACGCTCGAGTGGGTGTTCATTTATTCTTTTATTTGTTTCAGTCATTTGACTGCGGCTATGCTGGAGCACCGCCTTAACAAGTTTTAGCCGAAGAAATCGAACCTCGGTCTTATTCTTTGTAAGAGTGGTATTTATTCTATTGTCTCTTTGTCGAACTGCTATATTACAGGAACATAAGCGACCAGGATCGGTTGTCAAGTGACGGTGGGGTGGGGGATAAACACAGACAGGAAGATACATATAGATAAACATATACTTACATACACACACACACACATAGGTACAGTTCCCCTACCATTTGCTATTTATTCTAATTGACCTCTAGATAGTGATCTAGATTCTTTCTTACCATATAAAAATAAAAGTTAAAATAAAAACAAAAATAAAAATAAATAGCCTTCTATTCTAGTGATTTTCTTACTGTATCGTTCTCTACTAATAACCTAAGACCCTCTTATAGTTTTCCTTAGATCTTTCTTTCTCCTAACTCCCACTATAAATTCTGATGGCTTTCATTTGGAAGCAAGGTGTGGTCAACCTTGCAGTCTCTTAAGAATTTAATGTTCCTTCCACACTGACCTAGATTTCCTGTCACCATAGAAATAGACTGACCTTTCGTTTTAGTGTCAATCTGTCTTTGTTCCTTTTACACACCCAAAATTTTTTTCTTTTTCTGTTCTTTTCTCCAGCTAATCAGCTTCATTGACCTACCCTACTATCATTCCTACCACTAAAGAAATTTTTTCTTGCAACAGTTAGATGCGAACTTAATCGTGGTCTGACTGGCATCTTTCGTCATGTCTTCTGAAATTTATATCCACAACTTTATCGGTATATTTACCTTCTCTGGGATGTCACTAATTAATTTGAAAACTTTACATTGTTGGAAAGCATATATGAAATTAGCTGAAGATTACTTGACATATTATATTTGCAGTAATATTTGCAGCTTTAATAAACCCAATATTTGCAGCATATATAAACCCAATCTTGGTCTACTTGGCATCTTGCTTCAAGTTTCTGATACTCACATCTACAACTTTATCGGTATATTTACACTCTCTAAGATGTTACTAATTGATTTGAGAACTTTACGTTATTGGAAAACCTATATGAAATTAGCTGAAGATTACTTGACATATCATATTTGCTGTAATATTTGCAGCTTTAATAAATTGTTATAGTATGAAACAATTGTACTAAATTACCGGATCCATTCTTGTTGCTTATTTTTTGGTTATATATATATATATATATATATATATATATATATAATATATATATATATACGATGGGTTTCTTTCAATTTCTGTGTACCAGATCCATTCACGTGGCTTTGGTCGACCCGAGGCTATAGTAGAAGACACTTGCTCGAGGTGTCATGTGGTGAGATTGAACCCGGAACCATGTGGTTGGGAAGCAAGCTTCTTACCACACAACCATGACTGCACTGATTCTTTTGAAGATGGGCTGAATTCTGGAAGTACTATAATACCAGGCCAACCCGTGGTAAAGGCGAAGAAAGTCCCTGACTTTGCTTCATTCTAAAAATCAGTTTAATATTGTGGTCCCAAATAGGAACCGTATGAGATTTTAACCTGATAAGAACAGATACTACACTTTGATCTCAGCCAAAAGGTCGTGAACGTATGCAATTTGAATGTAGAAATAAATAAAATCTGACTGTACGTTATGCTGTCGTAAAAGTTCATTTGGTGTGGGCAATTAATACACTTTTTCAAGCGAAATTTCAGAAACGAATGTTCAGAATATAGGTACGTAGTAACAATAGTAGTTTTAAGCAAAAACTTGGTTTGTTACAAAGGAAAGTGGCACCTATATATCTATGGATAATGATTGGGTAAACTTATCCAAAATTTGCAAGCTTGAAATTTTCTTAACACTTTATTTATTAATTTATGACAAATACGAATTTTTTTTCCGATAATTAGCATATAAAACTACATCAATTTGAAACTGAAATTTGAAAACTGAAAGCCAAACAGAAATAATCCGTAGTTTCTGCTGTGGAGGCAGCAGCAAATTGGTTCGGATATGTATATCTTATTTAAGTATGGCAACGATTCACTTTGAGAATGGATGCAGATGTTAACTGTCAATATGTACACGTTCTAAAATTTACTCTTTCAAGACATACATAATAGACATACACTTGTATTTTAGAAATATGGGAATAATGATTACAATAATAAGTTATGAACTGAACTCCAGCTGAATCTTGGTAATAAATCAGCAGAATTTGTAAAGAATGCGCCACGCGGTCTTACTACACCTGTATAAGAAACTTCAATTTCAGTCTGTAATATAAAGAGTAATGTTAGAATAGCATACACATAAATTTTAGGTTGTATGCGAAGAATTTCCAAACTATGAATTTATGCATATATTGTTCACAAAATATATCAAGTCCATAGGTAATTCAAACAAAAGAGGTCTATGTGGAGCTCTCTGATACACTGCAATAGTGACAATTTGAAAAAAGAAAGAGTATTTGCTCATGAGTGTTTCATTACCAAAAAGAGTATAAGAGCATTTGATTACCTAAAGATTACAACGATTTTTTTTCTACCTGAATACTTTAACTTGCGTCTTAGTGACAGAAATTAAACAGTTGAGATTTCAAGTTCGCATTGATGTTTGTTTTGTGAAACGAAGAAAAAGATATAATTCGAAAGATAACTATCACATAGTAACAAAAATATACCTTCAAGCAAATTATATTTTGCAGTGAGTAAAAGCTGACATTTAATATTCAGAAGTACGGATAACTTTAAATGTTTGATATAAACGTATAAAATGCATATCTACTAAAAGAAGAAAAAAAAGTTGATCAAAGATATCACGAGTTACGTATGCATTTCTTCTTGTTAAATTTGTTCTTTATTTTTTTGAGTCTGAATACCATGTCTACAAGAAATTTTAACTACATGCTGATGTCCAAAGCAATTAGTTTTTTACTGCATTGTTTGGCATACTATCAGACGTAGGTCCATCCCTAGCACAAAAAGGATTAATATAACCGATCATCATCGTTATATTTATCAATATATCTACCAAATATTCATACACACTCGCGCTTTAAATTTATACACGTTATATCTATGTATATAGACTTAGCTGTGTGGTAAGAAACTTGCTAACAGACAACATGGTTCTGGGTTCCGACCCATCGAATGGCGCCTTAGGCAATGGTCTGCTACTATAGCCTCAGGCTGACGAAATCCTTTGAACGAATTTGGTAGACGGAAAATAAAAGAAGCCCAACACACACACACACACACACACACACATATATATATATATTATATATATATATATATATATATATATATATATGTATGTATATTTGTGTGTGTGTGTCTGTTTTTATTTGTCTTCCTACCATCGACTGACATCTGATGGTGGTGCGTTTGAGTCCCCGAAACTAAACGGTTCTGCAAAAGACACCGATAAAATAAGTATTAGGCCTACAAAGAATAAGTCCTGGGGTCGATTTGCTCGACTAAAGGTGGTGCTCCAGCATGGCCGAAATAAAATTGGTGAAACAAGTAAAAGAATAAAGGAATATATATATGTATATGTATGTATGTACGTATGTATATATAGATATATGTATAAATAAATATATATATGTGAATATATATATATATAATATATATATATATATATATATATATATATATATATATAGGCGCAGAAGTGGCTCTATGGTAAGAAGCTTAGGTTACTACATGGTTCAGGGGTCAGTCCTACTGCGTGGCATCTTCGGTAAGTCGTTTTCTACTATAGCTACGGACCGATCAAAGCCTTATGAGTGGATCTGGTAGACGGAAACTGAATGATGCCTGCCGTATATATATATATATATTGCAATGTTATTGTCAGTTCATATATGCTTGATGCACGTTCGAATAGGGGAAGGAGCTACTGACTATGTTTTCTTACTGAGAAAATATCTTGCTTGCTGACAGATAGTGTGTATACATCTAGATCAGTTTGCAGTGCCACCTAGCTGGACTGTGAGATGTTTACATGTCGGAGTAGTTGTCTCTTAATCGGCTACAGACACTATACAGGCGATATTGAGTGTTGGATTAAGAGATAACCTCTCCTATGCTTTTGTCGTCTCCGTACGGTGACTGACAGTGCTATACGGTGACTCACTGTAAATTTTGTATGTTTGTGTGTGGGAGTGTATGTCATGTGTGCATGTATGTATTCATTCCTTCTTGTACTGTATTTTTTGTAATTGTATTTTTATTTTGTAGTTGTTTTTAATTGTATTGTTTTTACGTCCTGTTTTTGTCACATTTACGGATGGAAAAACAACCAATTTCCCACTGGTTTTTCAGTTAAAACCCAATATGGTACAGAAAAACGTGTCACAATTCATAAGGATTATACAAAAATTAAAAGAAAATGGAAATTTACGATTGACATATTTTAAATATAAAATATTAACATATTATATTACAATAAATATGATATAATATTAATAGAAAAATAAATATTTATCCTACATATTGTTTCCATTCATACCCAGTAATGAATTTATTAATAATTCATATTTTTGCGTATGAATTTCTCAAAATATAATATGTTTCAACATAAGATTTCACATCAGAAATCTTGCAAAGCAAATACTTAGCCATAATTATTTGTTCATCTTCTATATACTTTTCGCGTTTCTCCACTTCAACTACAGCATCAAATTTCTTTCTTTTACTCTTTCCCCCCTCTCACACTCCTAAATAAAATGTTTCTCCTGACATTTCTCTTTGTCTCACTTTAACCTTTCCTCTCTTTCTGTCACTATCATGTCAACTGTTTACTTACCATTGATGCACACATTAAAGTTCAGTTGTTCCCCATCAAATAACAATGCTTTTGTGATTCAGTCCATGTTTTGGTGATACAATTTCAAATTGTCGTCAAGAACACAGTCATGAAGATATATCGCCTTTCATGTTACATCTGTTGTATATTTCTGAAATTTTCTTTCTGTGTCCTCAAATATCTAATTTTTATTTTTGTGTATGCTTCACTCTCTAGATCATTCATGTACAACGATGTTACTTCCAGTTATACGTTGAATATGAAGGCCTAAATGAAAATTCATGGCATGGGGAATTACTGAACACAGGGTCCGAGTAAAACTTTACTGCATGATTTCTCTCAAACTAGAAAATAATAGTTCATTTCAAATTATATGAAGTGTGAAGTATTAATACTGACTGCTGGTTTGCTAATAAGCAATTCAATGTAGGATGTTCCACTCTACGAAACCTCTACAATTTATCTATGCTTAATATTATGAAATATTATTAAGGTGATGAACTGACGGAATCATTGGCACTCTGGCACTCTGGGCGAAGTTACTAACGGCATTTCGTCCGTTTACACGTCAGGAGTTCAAATTCAGCAGAGATCAATTTTGCCGTTCAAGCATTTTGCGCTCGATAGAATAAGTAACAGTTGAGTACTGGGGTTAATGTAATTGGCTTATCCCTGCCCGGAAATGAATGATATTATATTAAAATTAAAAATCAATATTATAGAATATTGTTGGGAAAACACTCAGAGATGACATCGCTGTAATAGTTACCTCCCTAATGCCATATGAAAAGCGTGTTCATTGCAATTTTTAATATTTTATTACTACATGTACTGCATTTCCATGTTTGGGATGCAGGTTTCTCAGCTAAGCAATCCGATTTCCCCATTATGAAAATATTTTAATTGCACGGGTGTTTTATCTTCCGACATTCCAGTTTTACCTCACATATGTTTTTTTCTAATAACTTAAATTTTTTAAATGATCAACAAAACAATGACGTATCGTGCTTGATAATAGTCTCAAACGAAACAAAATTTTCCATTAATTTAAATACGATTGGATATGTGAAATTAAGAAACGAAGCATAAGGCTAATATTATTTCTACTTTTAGCACAAGGTCCGAATTTTTTTTCGGGGGTGGGGAGGGGCAGGGGCCAGTCGATTAGATCGGATCCAGTATGCAACTGGTACTTAATTTATCGACCTCGAAAAGATGAAAAGTAAAGTTGAACTCGGTGGAATTTGAACTCAGAACGTAGCGGCAGAAGAAAAACCTATTTCTTTACTGCCAAGAGCTAAACATAGAGAGAACAAACAAGGACAGACACACGGATTAAGTCGATTATATCGACCCCAGTGCGTAACTGGTACTTTTTTAATCGACCCCGAAAAGATGAAAGGCAAAGTCGACCTCGGCGGAATTTGAACTCAGAACGCAATGGCAGACGAAATACGGCTACGCATTTCGCCCGGCGTGCTAACGTTTCTGCCAGCTCGCCTCCTTCCATAATAGCAAATATTAAGTAACTTTCAGCAGATGAATATATTAGGCACACGGTAACTTTACTCTCCTTGAAAGCCAATTTAATTTTCACATGAAGTGCAATGCGAATATGTTTTCTGTGAATCTGCCTTCCATATGAACAATACCACGTGTTGTTAGGTCCTGGTATGGGCAAAGTGGGTGATATGTGTGTGTATATATATATATATTATATATATATATATATTATATATATATATATATATATATATATATATATGTAGTTCAAATTTATAGAAAACCAAAAGACGAAGATTGGTGTATGAACAACAAACAAGTGTAATAGTTTGACGCTCGGAAAAAAATTTAATTCTGTTACGTTTTGAGCCTAAGGTCTTCAACAGGATAGAATATGAGAAAATAAAGAGGGAGAGAATGAAAAAGCTGTAGACTTCATCGGTTCAACAATCATGCAGTATTGAAAGAAAGGGAGATAATAATAAAAATGACTTTAAATAAATGTGTTACTAATCCCAGCAAGAGAAGGTGCGTTTACGTGTGTGTGTATTTGAGAATAGTGTGTGTGAGTGTGTAAGTGTGTATGTGTGAATAGGAGTGAGTGGCTCTGAGGTGTGAGTGTGTGTGTGAGTATGTGCGCATGTAATGTGTGTGTGTTGTGTGTGCAGCTGTGCTTTTTCATGTGGTATGTGCTCGTGTGCGTGTGTTTGTAACCAAATGGTGTGCATGTGTATGGTGCATGTAGGTGAACAAAAGTTTTCTTTGTCTATGTATGTTGCGTGTGTCAATGCGTTTTGTGTGTGTACTGAGTTAAAGAGTGTGTGGCTGCTCATACAATGGTAAGTTTGTTGACAATATTGAAAATTGTATGTGGTATGTGGATGATGGTGTAGTTGCTGCGAAGTGGTCAGTCCTATCGTGTGTGGGGTTGGTACCAAATGAAGAGAGGAGGTAAGGTTGCTGTCAGATGAAGAGAAGAGGTGAGTCGACCCCATATGCACAAAGGACCGAAGCGGGAAGATTAAATCTTATTCAGGGTGAAGGCGGGAATCCGGATGGCTCCTGTGAACAGGCAGTCCAAACACGGATGTTGTAGCGAATGGCCGGTAGAGCGGAAATGGCGCGAGACCGGCGTTTCACTGCCGAGCCTCATGTCTCGGAGGTATTCCGCGAACCGGTCAGCCAAGCTAAGCTGCGTCCCGTTTGACCGATGTATAGGGAAAGACAGAGAGACCAGGAGATGCAGTAATTGATTTTGCTAGAAGTGCAGGTAAATGGAGTCGGTGATATGATAGGGACGATTATGGGTGCCTGTGATGATGGTGGTGTTGTAGATGTAGGAGCGGGTGCGAGAGCGTGGGTGAGAGCAGAAGAATGAGCCAAGCTGGGCGGTGGGGTTATGTCAGTAAATGTGGTCCAGGCGGGGCAGGGTGGAGGGGTGATAGGTGAGGGTAAACGGGACACGGGCAACGGCAGGGTGAGTACGACAACAAAGAGCAGTGGCACGGTCAACAGAACGTGCCCTGGATCAGGAGTGAACAAGTTCGGTGAGATGAAGAAGTGTGGAATGTCAGGTTGAGGGTCAGGTCGAAGGTCTAGGATGTGCTTGAGCGCAAGAAGCCCTTCATTGTTTGCGATCACCGTATATCAACTCTTGATATCAAGAGTGAAAAATATTTTAGAGTGGTCAGAAGGGGATTTGGGAGAGTTAATAAGACGGAAGGCATGGTTAGTGTCATGGAAGCCACTAGGGGGCAAGGAAACGGTCGAGTTATTTGGAGATCATTTCCGTGAGGCAGTTGCAGGCGGAGAGGATATATATAAACGCTTCTATGACCATATATGTACGCTTGGTTGTGTCTATGTGCACATGTATGAACAAGCAATTGTGTATGTGCGAATGTGTGCATGTGTTTTTTAGTCAGTATGTGCGTGCATAAACACGTAAAGTGGTCTTGCATAGATAAAGTTCTCGCTCTGCATCTTCGTTTGACGCATACCGTGTATCAATTCATATTGTTAGCCCCAAACGAAATCTGTACCTAGCAGTAAGTCACCTTACTTCAACATGTTTTTGGAAGTCAGATCAGAAACAAAAACCTCTGAACGCGTTGACTTTATTACGTATACATTTTATTTTGACTCCTGTAACTTATTTTGACTCTTGTAACACATAATTTCTTTCTTTTGAGATATATACTGAGAAATATATTCCTAAGCTGCAGAAATGCGCGCGCGCGCATGTGTACATATATGAGAAAGCCTGGCTGATATTAAAAACATTTCAATGTTAATAAATATATGAGCTCTAAGTCACTTATATGAAGAAAAACGGGTAACCCGATGCATTTCCCTGTTCTTCCCCTCAGAGAATAGGAACTCATTTTCTTTCGCTAGCAGAGAATATCATGCGCCAATAGAAAGTAGGCTTACATTAGGCTTCCAATGGTGGATAGTTTAATTCATATATTTGTGCTTTTGAAGGCCCATAATTTTAATTATATAATCTATATATTATTCGCAAACAGCGTGGATCAGAAACGACTTCGATACAAACATACATGCAAACACCCATATGTGTGTTTGCTTGCATATAAATACATGAATGTGCGTGTTTATGTATATGCATGTATATAAACATGTAATATATATTTCTAACTACATATATAGATTATCTATCTCTGTATCCATTTATCTATCTATCTATCTATATATCTATCTATCTATCTATCTATCTATCTATCTATCTATCTATCTATCTATCTATCTATCTATCTATCTATCTATCTGCTTGTTTGTTTTTGTGCCAGTCTTTTTGTTTGACTGCCTCTCTGCCTCTTGTCTGTGGTATGTATTTATGTGCAAGCATATATATATATATATATTATATATATATATATATATATATAATATATATATATATATATATATATATATATTCATAGATATAGAAGCAATCCTTATCGAAATAGCATTAAGTTTATTCTGAAAACATTATATATGTGTCTTTATTGAGATATGTATATATGTGGTTCGTCGTGTAAGATACTTAGATACAGTGATGACTGTATCTGTTGTTGGAATCGACATAAAACATGGAACATATCCAAGCATAGTTCAGCACACCCTAAAATTTGGGGACTTTGTATAATAAGCAGTTATATAGCTAAATGTATATTTTCTACTAATTCATATTAATATATGCGTATTCTCACATTATTCTATACATCTACACGTTAACCTTTTCTTTTGTGATTATCCTCAATCATTTACTGGTATTTACCTGATACACTGCTAAAATTTTAATGCGATGAAGAAAGCATGAATGTATTTACATAAATTTATGCATATATGTAAATATTTGATAATATATACATTTATTTATGACATGCTGTTTTTAAGCACATACCGTAGATTCAGTCCACTTCATTAGTAATATTTTTTTCCAATCTAATCCATATAACGACAAAGAATCTAAAACATTTTGTTCATAACATCTTTTCGGTTTGAACGGGGCAGATTTTAAAAATAATTTCCACGTAACTAAATACTTGTTTATAAATCATCTTTTACTCTTGGCTTTATTGAGAAAATTCTATAGTTTGTAATATATTTGTTGGTTTTATTTTTCTTCAATTTCTGCAATTTCAACCAATCAATGACGTCTATTAAGGTGAAAAACATTCTGTGCCGTATGAATATGTCCCTCGTTTAAGAAACAGATTGGGTTTATTTACATTTCTGAAGAAAAAAAGATACCCTTCCCCCACCCCTAACCCTAACCCTAACCTTAACCCTAACTAAACCCTAACCCTAACCCTAAAACAGATTGAAATGCAATAGATCGATACTTCGGTCATAATTATGGGTGACAATTTCATATGACACCGCTAGAAAAAACTGCCGTTCAAACCGAAAAGATCTTAACACTGTATTACTGGTATTATAATTTATCCGAAATATTTGAACAAATACGTGGTCAGTGGTTTGAAGATTTCAGCAAAATGGTCTGTCGGTCTGCCTGAGCTTATAACATATCAACAAATCCACTCCCTCATTCTAAAAGAAGCAAGTGATTCAAACATTAAAACATTGGCTGTAGACATTGGGTCGGCAGTAACATTTTTATATATTTTCTTTTAGGAATTTAAGTTAGTTTTCTAATATTTATGCCGTACCGCATCGTTAACTTTTCATATACAATATGCAACTGGTTTCATAGATTACTTTATATTTTAAATATAAAATTCTAAGTTTACAAAACAAAACAAATAATAATTAATCTACTTAAACGAATTTTTTGGGAAAACTTGTGTGATATAATTTATCGAGCTTTCTTTACAGACACACACACACAACACATTGTACTCAGGCATAAACACACCCTCATATATACCTACACATGTATATACATAGCTAAACGCATGCACGCGCGCACGCACACACATGTATGTATATGTATATCTCGTTCTCCCTCTATTTCCCTACCTACTTCTTTTTCTCTTTTCACTCTCTCTCTCTCCTTCACTCACTCTCTCTTTCACTATCTATCTTTCTTTCTCCAACTCCCTATCTTATTCCCCCTCTCTCTTTCTCTCTCTATCTTACTCTGTGTGTCTGTCTCTTTCCTCCCTCCTCTTTCTCTCTCTCTCTCTGATAATGCCTTGCACGCTACAGTTTATTTGCTATGATATTCTAAACATCGTTTTCATGTCATGCTATGCCCACCTAATTGAAATCTGAACGTTATATTAAAATGGAAATGCACTGCCTTGAATGTCATATCCACTTAATTAAGCCGTAGTGTAATGAATTATAACTGTGAATATTAAATAATGATTTCATTTAAAATTTTTGTTTTGAGTCTGGAGTAAAAGCAAAGAGAACAAACTATTAAACCAAAACAAGAAAAAAGAAAAAAAAAGCTGACACGGAAATAAATCGATATAATTTTAACTTGATTGATTATCATAGGCAGTCGAAGATAATTGAAAGCAATTGCTTGAATTAGATGTCAAATGACACAAATTTATCAACTTTCTCGTATTTAATGATAGTCATGATGCTACGAATTTTGTGATATCCGTTTAGTCTAAAATTCAGTGGGCCGTTAAAACATTTTTTATTCTCATTTTCAGTAAGCATGCTGTTAAACTGCGATAGTAACACGAAGAGGATTCAGCGATCAAGATAAATGACACTAGAGCAAACCAATTTTTTTCCATTCTACGCCTGTCCTAAATCTTACATTATTTTCACTGTTGTTGATATTATTGCAGTAATAGTTATAGTTTGTGTGTCTGTAGATAGTAATGTCATTAGTGTTCCATTATTGATGATATTATGATAGTTGTTGTTGATTTTAGATTTTATTGTTGATTATATTTTTAAATTCCATCGACCTTATTATTGTACTTTGTTAGAGGTGACTCTAATACATTAGAAATATTCTAAATTTGTTTATCTAAAGTAGAGTATGCTAGATTATTTCTTCTACATTAGCAAAAGAGAATGAAATTAAATGCAAACATAGGTGCAGGGTTAAAACGTTCGCATTCGATCGCACATTGTTCCACGGATTGTGTTAAATTATTTCTGCTGCATTGAATAAATAGGATAATACATGCGAAATTAGGCGGGGGTCTAAGAATTTCGTTCTGAAACGAATGCGGTTCTAGGTTCAAACCTACCGATATCTACAATGGGAAAGTACCTCTAATATAATATCGGTTTTATCAGCAATTTTCGGAGGAGCTTGGTATAGCAAAACAGACCTTCGCGTGTATATTTGTTTGTTTCTGATCATATGAGTGGCTTTATTGATTGGTAAATATTTTACTGAGTTCCATCTCGTAATTAGAAAGCTGATTCTGCAATCAAGTGCCTAGTGATCGATACAAAATTTGGGAGCCCAGTGTCGGAACGCTTCGTTTTTGTCCTCTTCCGTTTACGGATTTGATTCAAAGACTAAGATTTAGAGAAAACACCCAAATACATGATTTATCAATCACTCAGTGATAAAATTCAAAATGAAAATCAGTAACTCGGCGGGATTTGCACACATAAGACGCTTGAGAGGTGGAACATCCACAGTGAGTTGTTCCATCCAATTCCTTATTTTTCGTTCACCGATTAAAACCGAAAACAAACTGTGTGAGACAATGTTGGTTTAGAAACAGCAGTAAACAGGTTATTGTTGAACGTGTGAAATATATTAGATCGTGATAGTGCACTGGATATCAATAATATATTTGTGAAATTGATATAAATACCGTTTGAAAAACTCTCTAATTTATTATTTCTTAATAGACGCAGAGTGGCTGTGTGGTAAATAGCTTGCTCACCAACCTAATGGTTCCGAGTTCAGTCCCACTGTGTGGCACCTTGGTCAAATGTCTTCTACTATAGCCTCGGGCCGAAAAAAGCCTTGCGAGTAGATTTGGTAGACGGAAACTAAAAGAAGCCCGTCGTATATATGTAGATGTATATATATGTGTGTGTGTGTTTGTGCGTCTGTGTTTGTCTCTCCCCACCAACATCGCTTAACAACCGATGCTAGTGTGTTTATGTCCCCGTAACTTAGCTGTTCGGCAAAAAGAGACCGATAGAATAAGTACTAGGCTTCCAAAGAATAAGTCCTGGGCTCGATTTCCTTGACTAAGAGCGGTGCTCCAGCATAGCCACAGTCAAATGATGAAAAAAAGTAAAAGAATAAAAGAGTAACATGGATATTTAGTCTCAACATACCCCTTCGTTTTACCTTTAAATCCACGGTGTAATATCATCCAAATGTAATGAAAGGAAAATATTTCTAGCGTGTCCAGTATTTAGATATTGCACTGTTATTGTGATACGTAAATTGCTGTGTTCTACTTATATTAACATTCATTGAGTAAATTAATTCAAACTTATGGATCAAGCGACTAGTATGTGCTTCCGATTTTTCATTAAACATTTCTAATCTGTTTAGCTCCATTTAAGCCGTAATTAAACGAACAAATTTTCAAATTCAATCTAGAAATATATTTCTCAATAATATTTCTCTTTTTTACGATTGCAGAAAGGGGTTTGATTACGTTACTACCGTACGGAATATATGTCGCCGAGAACTTAACTATTTTTTTTACTCTTTCTCTTATTTGTTTCAGACATTTGACTGCGGCCATGCTGGAGCAACGCCTTTAGTCGAGCAAATCGAACCCAGGACTTATTATTTG
Organism: Octopus sinensis; assembly: GCF_006345805.1. NCBI lineage: Eukaryota > Metazoa > Mollusca > Cephalopoda > Octopoda > Octopodidae > Octopus > Octopus sinensis. The sequence goes on along the minus strand of NC_043012.1, from coordinate 51,041,029 downwards.
TAAGCCTGTTACTTATTCTATCGTTCTGTTATTGCAGAACGCTAAGTTACGGGGACGTAAACACACCAGCATTGGTTGTCAAGCGATGTTGGGTGGGGCAAACACAGACACACAAACATATACATACACACACACACAGAAAGACACACACACGCACACAAACACACACACACACACACACACAACACACACACATATATATATATATATATATGCGACGGGTTTCTTTCAGTTTTCGTCTACAAATCCACTAACAAGTTTTCATCGGCCCGAGGCTATAGCAGAAGACACTTGCCCAAGGTGCCATGCATTAGGACTGTATCTGGATCCACGTTGCTGGTAAAGAACCTACATAGTCAGATCGTTTGGGATGGAGTGTCTATCAGAGTTCATACTGTTGCAAATATTCGAGAGATGCGTCTCCTACGAATATCTGAGATTTTAATAAAACAAATGGAGGTTGAACTTGCTGTTGTCTCCATTGTACTGTATATAACCCGAGAAAAAAATTAATTCACTTAAGATTCAAGGTCATTGTGGCATTAAAACACTGAAACTATTCATATATATAGTATATATAGTATATTAAATAACTTAAACTATGTAGAAATCATATGTACATATATACAAGCATAAATACATGCATACGCAGATAGATAAATAGACATACATATTTCTGTGAGTATATATATGCATATATATATATATATATTAATAAATGAAATAAAACATATGCATATATATAAACATATATGTACGTACCTACCTCTACATGTACATATACACGCATATATGAGTACAGGACACCAAAGGGACGTCGAACACAAAGAGAAACGAAAACATAGACACAAACCAAAGGAACAGGACATTTTTTTTAAAAACAACAAAAAATGGAGTACAGGACAATGAACACAACGAAAAAAACCCTTCTTCAGTCGCTAAGGTTTCATCTACTCTACGTTTCGAAGGATAAAAGCGAGACGTATCTTCGACAAGAAACTTTCCTTCCTGCGAAAAGCAAATCAATTAAACTTCTGAGATCTTTTCGCAGAGGGGTAAAAAATGGTAAAAAAAATGGTAAAAAAACAGGACAGCAACGACAGTACAAAAATATAAACAGTAAAAAAACAGTAAAAAAATATATATAACAGTAAAAGACAGGACAGGGAAAACAATATATATATATATATATATATATAATATATATATGTATGTATGTATGTATATATATATATATATATATATATATATATATATATATATATATATATATATATATATATGTATATACATACATACATACATACATACATATATATATATATATATGTATATACATACATACATACATACATATATATATATATATATATATATATATATATATATGCATATATATACTCACAGAAATATGTATGTCTATTTATCTATCTGCGTATGCATGTATTTATGCTCGTATATATGTACATATGATTTCTACATAGTTTAAGTGATTTAATATATTTTCTCTGTTTTTTCATTGAATCTGTGTGTGTGTGTGTGGGGGGGGTTGTACATATATGTACACAAGTTATGTGATTAAATCTTTTCACATCATATTACTGCTCACTGTAAAAGATGAAATCACGTATTCAATTCAATTCAATTCAATTTTTATTTACTCAAAAAGTAAAAGCAAGGTCATGTAGGGCTATAGGAAGTTATGTACAGGGAGGGTGGTCATACAACGAGTTCAGGCCATTTCTGGTCAAGAGAGACTTTGAAACGAGCGATTGTAGGCATCTTCAATATCTCGTCAGGCAGCTTATTCCACGCACAAATATACTCACTCATTCATAAGTATACTTGTCCGCCAACACACGTGCGCACACGTATAGACATGCATAAATACCCACAAACATCAGTCACGCTTCCAACAGGTACAAAAATCCCTTTCCTCCCATATACATAGACACACGCACGGTCGTATATAGTTTGGTGTCACCATGCTCGAGCGCACAAAGTCCTCGCTCCATACCCATACAGACACCGACCAGCACACGCACATATTGAGACACATAAATACACACACATGGGTACGCTCTTACACCCAAGCATTATTGCGCACACAGATATGCGCGCAAATACATACATATACACACACATACACGGGTACATAGACGCCTAACCCTGTAAACACGCACATACTGACACATAAACCTATATTCACTGTCATTTCTTCTCCTGTTTCCGAATAAGAGCTATGCTCGAAACGTAAAACAACTACTCTCCTCCTTCACCGAGGTTCATACTAATACATTCCTTCTACTAC
>NC_043012.1:51003718-51033718 GCF_006345805.1 Octopus sinensis | reverse complement strand
GGATCTCTCGCCTATAACTATAACCTTACTGAGTTAACATGTAAAATAAAAGAAACCAGATACTCCTTCAAATAATCTAAGTTAGATACCTCATAAACCCAGAAGAAACCCTTGGCTAATGTTTCCGGCAAATAATCCTTGCATTTACCTAGAGCTATGTATATTAGGTATTTCAAATATTCTTTATCTAGATCATGAAAGTTATATATAGATATGTTTAAAACATACCAGTTTTATCGTCTCTACAGAAAAGCATGACCGCCTTAGTACTTAAGCACGTCTTTTCAGGATCATTTGAATGAAATGCATTCCATTATTAATTTGTTATTCTAATGAATATCATGAACCCATAGCTAATTAGATACTTAAATGCTTTTACAAACAAGACAATATTTCGTTATATCTCTCATTGCATTATTATTTTATGTATTTGTATACTTATTTGTTAATGCCTCTCATTATAATTAGAAATCCATTGGGATACTTCCAGCAAGTTTGTCGATTAATGCCAAGAATAACTATTACATGTAAAGTCACCCTTGTCTACCTTGCACATGATTAACCCAGTCTCCTATATTATTTTGGCACACATTCTGATTAGTTCAGAGAATTAAATAGTGATTAAGGCACTTGTTCTTAATGTTACTACTACTCCTACTGCTGCCACTGCTGCTGCTGCGCCTGCCATGGTGGTTATCTGCTACTTCTTCTGTTACTTTTACTTCTACTATTGCTCCCGCAACTGCTGCTGTTTCTGTTACTATCACAACAAAAGTAAAAATGCGAAAACAATAAAAGAAAAGATACACAACAACAGCGGCAAGAAAAACAACAATTATAACAACACCAAAAGAACGAAATAAAAAAAAGAAACACTAAAAAATAGAAACTCATACTAAGATCATCAACAACAACAACTGCAGCGACAATAATCATAATAATGAAAGTAATAATAATATTAATAATAATAATAATAATAATAACGATGAATAGTTTTAATACATTGTGAAAACACCCATGAACGAATGCAATTGTTAAATGTTTTGTTTTAAAAAATGGACATCCCTGATTTCAGCGTGTTTTATAGTTTTCTGTATTGTTATTTAATAGAAATATTTGAGTTGACAAAATGGTCGATTTATTGTGTTAATATTGCATAATGCTGTTTTATTGCTTTATGCTTTTACAACAGGCTATAATGTTACAAAAAAATTGTTCTCATTCACATTCATACAAGTTAATACTCTCCCTTACATAGTCAGGACATAGCTTATTATTTAATAGAGTGTCTTATAACTAATCCATTACGAGTTTCATAACGATATATCCACTGATATATTTTTTTAAAATTTAGAACTTTGTATCGTTAACGTGATGAATGTATATTCATAATTTGTTCTGTGCAGATACATGACATTGGAAAAATGGAGAACATAAGTACCAAATTTTCTATCAGTGTTTTCATTCTTGTAGTTATACCTGCAAAATACATTTTATGTATAATTTATGCAGTCATTCGGTGGATACTTTTTAAACTTGGAAACACCGACAATTTTAAGGAATTTGAAACTTAATACATGTAGAAACTTATATAGCTTATTTCATTGTCTGACAATATTGACATGTACTTGGGAACATATATTCATGTTTCGAGAGTTTATCATTCTAGACCTATAAACCCATTTTGTTGCCTGGCATTTTGCAGCAATTTCTCCTGCCAGTCAGATAATTTCTATTCTTTTTTCTGGTTTTTAACTTCGTTCGGGATTTAGGCTTCCCCATGTCTTACTGTGACTCTAGCAGATCCTAATAAACTTTCTTCAGCATTACCTACGTATGAGTCTATATCTACTCTAGCTAACTTCACGCAGTCTTCTTGTGATATCACACCTGTTCCGCCTTTCTTTCCAGTTAAGTATAATCTTGCTGCTCCTGCCCTTGGGTGGAATCCTTCATTCATATTGAAATCCTCTCCTAGCTCTTCTGTCTAGCTTTCCTACTTCAGTTTTTGTTAAATCTACAAAATCTGCTGAGTATCCATGTAATGATACAGCCTTCATCAGATTCGGGCCATTTATCTTTGACTTCATTAGCTGCCTTACCCCATTCTGAAGATTTATGACACGCATTCGCATAGAGGGATCAAAGAGATTGGTCCAAATTGCACATTGTACTGATCCTCAATTTTCATTTTCATTTCTGTAGTTAGTACTGTGTCAGATACTGATACTCCTAGTTACTTATATCTCTCCTCCATTTAATGAATCTAATGTCTGGCCATCTGGTAATTAGATGCCTTCACTATTGACTACCTATCTCCTTCCTATAACCAATATTTCACAATTGTCTATGCCAAATTCCATGCCTGTATCTTTACTGAAGAGATTTACAGTCTATATTAACGAATGTCTCTCCCTTTCATTCTTACTAAAAAGCTTCAGATCATCCATGTAGAGCAAATGGTTAATTCTCCCCTTATTATTTCTGAAATGTTACTCTGCCTTTTCCCTCCTTAACACTAAACTAAGGGGGTGGGATATTAAACATAGAACAAATATTAAAGAGGACAACGTATACGTAATTCAAAAATACATTAAAAGTAACGTTTTAATAATTTAAGGAATTCATATGGATTAGAATCGAACACAAGGAAAGTCTTCCCGGTTAAATGCGAGGTGTCCCATCGGAAGACATAGCGTTACTTCGTCTTGACTTTCCTATAGTCTTTAGTTGGAAGAGATATGAAGGGCCGTTTGCCATTGCCTTTTCCAATGAGATGGCCGTTCGCTCGTAGGGAGCTCACCAGCCCTTCGTCTTGTTTTAATCCTGTAGTGTGCACAGACACTCTATACACAAGAGTAACAAACTACTCAAACCGGTTTAATCGTTGACCACCCGACCATGCAAGATTAAGTACGGGTGTACATGTTACCTGTAGCAGGCCACGTCAACGTGTGATGCAGGATATAATAACTAGCATTTCTAAGGAGTGATGAATGCATTTAAATTTTAATCAGGATTTGCTATTGAAATAATTTACTCGATTTTAAGCCTTGACTTTAATTGCAAATCTATGATTCTGCTCTTGGGTTGTCTTTCAATTTTTTTATGAATATGTATATATTTGACGGTTCGAAGCTTATGATGATTTAACCGGATTGATAAAAGTGGTACTTAACTCTAATTCAAAAGTCTTGGTTTCATTCTAACAGAATAAAAACCAATGTCTTCTTCTGGGTTTTTCAGTCGCTCCGAATTTCATGAACACACATATACATTGCTTTATTCATATACAAGCATAAATATATGCAGACAACCATATATATGCATCGACATACAGAATTTGGTTGATTTAAAACCCACAATAGAAGTTTCAAGTGGATATAAATTCTCAACCAAAACAGATTTTCAAGGGACACCTTTGGGCAGTTATCTGCAACCAATTATCTGTAATAAAGGATTTCCAGAAGATTTTGTGGTTGAACACATATAAGAAGTTGAAACTTTCATCGCAGGGTTCCAGACAACAGTAAGGGGTAAGACGCAGGTTGGAAATTTAGCGGAAGCAACACGCATTTATCCTTAAGTTACATACACATATTTAAACACGAATTGTCTGGCCTTGTGTCAAAATTTGAAACCAATATAATGTCGATGATGGATTAATTTTTTTCTATTTAGCAGTCTCATGTTCCTTATACTAATATGTAAGTAAATGGTGCTTAACTTTTCTTTATTTTTTGAAAGGATAAAATTTTCGAATGGTACTGACCATTGCGGTTTCTACTCCTTTAAGCTGCATGTTAAAGACGCATTAAATCTAATCTGTTAATATTTAATCATTAAATACATTTGACCAAATATAACCTTCATAGCTGTAGGGTTAAATCTATTAAAAGCTACGTTATTATAAACTCTATAATTGATTTTGATAATCGATAGATTTAAGATATTTAAAATATTATTACTTTTATTATTATTATTTTTATTATTATTATTATTATTATTATTATTATTATTATTATTATTGTTGTTGTTGTTGTTGTTTTATTGTTATTGTGGTTGTCGTATTTTATCGCTTTTAGTAATTTGTTTTGGTATGTTTTTATAGTATTTGATTCCTGTTTTATTTCAGTTTTTTTTATAAAATTTTTTCTTTCGTTACATTTTTGCCGACTGTCATTGTATTCCTTTAAGTAAAACGGCTCATTTTCTTTTTCTTGAAATTTGAGGTGTTAATAGGAAGAAATAATTCTGGAGTGGTGCCAAAGGATAGAGAAAGGGACAGTTGGAGTGTTTACATAAGACCAATGATAATCCTCACTTTTTCCAGCATATTCTATTTTGGGATAATTCCAAATCAATTAAATAAATCTACCGTTCTTAAGTTTTCTCATTGTTAAAATGAAAGTTGGGGAGATTTTTGTATTGAATAAAAGTGTCACTACGACAATCGTCTTTCTCCTTCTTTTTACCTTGATCATTAATGATTTTCCTCTTTGTCGTTGTCGCTTCTCACGTTGTTGTTGTTGTTGTTGATAGCTATTAGCTTTTCAGTAGAGAGTAATTTCCGTATTATTTGCTAATCTTTTTCTTTCTTTATTATTATTTGTTTCCCTAGTGTTTTTAGTTTTTGCTATTCGCAAGACTTGTCTTATATTTATGTAAGAGTTAATTAAAGCAGATAAGAAGATGGAAACTTTCAACTGTCACTCAAGTTTATCTAACATCTCCAATGTGGATATTAAGTAAAAACAAATGTCCCCCACTCAACACCATCATTATTTTTCTTTCTTTACTTACTTTTTTATAATTTTTTTCCTATATTCGTTTATCATTTTCTTTTATATAAACTTATATACCGCCACAATATTGTCTTATATTTCTATACAAATTATAAAAAAGTGATAGAATTTCATAAAACTACTACATATAGAAAGTGGAGAACTGAATTCGACATTTCACTACTTCCGGTTTTATATTTAGGGATATCTTGAAGTAATTTTTTGAAACATCCCATAAAAGACAGTATACAAAGCGATAGTAGAGCTTTGTGTCAGATACAAGGTATCGTGCCTGAATGTCGAAAGAATGTTTCACTATATTTTCAGATGAAACAGGAGGTAAATATTTGTTGATTATATTTAATAAACTGCTTGAATTAGTTCTCACGGTACAAAATAAATATATTTGAAGAAAATTTTCTACCTTCTTGCTAAACAGTAAATGGCAATTAGGCCGTCCAGTATGATAGCCGCATCTTTCCTTTAATTATTATTCACTTTTTCTCTTTCTCCCGCTTTTTATGTTTGTAAACATACATAAATAAACACAAACACAGTCATGTCTATAACTCTCGCCTTCTCTGTATATATATATATATATATATATATATATATATATATATATATATATATATATATATATATATATATATATATATATATATATATATATACATATATACATACATACATACATACAAGGGAAGAGCGTACGAAGAAATTTATATATATAATTATGAAAGAATACTGAAAACCTTAAATAAGCAAACACAGTCTCCATTTTATATATATATATATCTACCGATATATATAAATCACACACACACACACCTATATATGTATACGTATATATGTATATATATATATATATATATATATATATATATATATATATATATATATATATTTATAATGTGTCTAAGGAGAGTCACTCACTGTTAGTACATTATTACCTAACATAGTCTCCGGTTCGATTTCCACTCGTTTACTTATTTATTTTTTCTAAAATTTTGTTTCATTTTCCAGCCTCTTCGTTGCCTCTGTCCGTTATCAGAGTTCCAATAACAGACAAAGTCAACGAAATTGGAAGAGGTTGCAAGATGAAACGGAAATTTTAGAAAAAATAAATATGCAAATGAGTGGAAATCGAACTGGAGAGTGTGCTAAGTATTAAGGCACTAAATGAAGAAGTCGCTCCACACAAATTCTCATAAAGAATCTTGCAAACCAAATACGATAACGAAATATGTATATATATATATATATATATATTATATATATATATATATATATATATATATTCCTACCGGTATCTTTTTGTATACTTGGTTTAAAATATATTGTCTGAAATACATATTTAATATTAGGTTTCTCTTCTGAAATCAACCAAATTTTCAAACAAATTTCTGCTTGAAATTCAAACCTTAATTCTAATAGAGCCAACCGACGAAGGAAATATAGCCCTGTATATATATTTAATCGGTTTCTCGGTGATACAGTGAGCCTCGTATCCTACTTTCAAATATAAATGTTCTAGCGCTGAGGAATAGTTGGCGGCACTATCAATCAAATCACGTGTACGGGGGAAGCTCCTCTGTCGCTTTATCCATATTATTAGTATAATATATGGCAGTAGCCCAATTCACAATCGACATTCATTACTCTAATTAGTGATAGCCGCGAGAACGTTCATTAGCACACGGATCAGAGCTCTAGTCTACTAGGAGAGTAGTAACATTAGAACTCAACATTCTATTCAAAAATTACCTATCTGTATTAGACCAGAGAAAATTGATAATCACAAAATATTCCTTTTATCTACGGTGAAATCTATAAAGCCAGCAATATCATGATTTGAAATTCACCATGAGATTGTATAATGGGTCATGGTTGAGTCATTATAGTCATTAAATCTACAGACTAATTTGTAATCAGTTTTATTTTATAAGCGTAACATAGAGTATTATCAATAAAATTATTTATATCGTACATCTATGATCCGATCACTTACACTCTGCCGACAATAATTAAGATACGTAAGAATATAACTTGATTATGATAATAAAATAATGATAAAATAAACGCAACACAATGGTGTATACATAAAATAATTTAACTGGTTGTAGTTTTTACTTAAATCTTTCCGTATTCCATTTCACAAATACTGAACGAAAACACCTTTGTATATAGGTTTTCTACGCACTAAACTATGGTTCACTGCATGTCTAACGGTAAGAATAATAAGAGAATAATTAACATTAAGGGACCTTCAATTTCCGAACATCGGTTTCGAGAGGTTTTCGCTGATATTTCTCTCGTACAGCGATGTAAAAGGACGCATGCTGCACACAGATATGCGTGTATGCAAGATTGTACATACATATATGTACGAGGGAATTGTGCAAATAGGAATGATCTCTGCTTCTAATTGAGCAGCAAAGAAGTAAGCATTCCAGTCAATCTGACGATTTACATAGTTTTATAATTACTGTGAAACAAATGCCGTTTCTCAGTGAAATATCATATGAGTACATTAAGTTAGGCAGTGTGTGCAAACGTGTTAAAACTACTAGAAGCGGGGCTTCTGGACGGATTACTGATATCTAGGATTAATTTTTCCTCCGTCTGAATTTTGTTTTGTTCAGTTTTGTTATTTGACTGACAATACATTTTGCCTTTGAGCACATTTTTATCTACTAGGGCAACAAATTGCAATTATCTATATATACTCAGTCTTTTTAAGACCAGATTTATGGTAGATTTTTATCCCATTTTCAGTATGTAGGAGATGAGAGTTCTCGTAGAATATAGTCCAGCATCGACTGGATAATTTAATGTTCTCCCACAAAAAACATATCCAGCTCGATATTTTTTGTGACTCAGCAACATGTTTCCCACATTTAAAACATTTGTTAACCCCCAACATCACACATATATCCTTTTGCTGATATACTAAAATGTGTTTATGCATGCATGCACACGGACCCCCAATCTCCAAAAAGATACATAGCAACAACAACAGCAGTAACTACTACTACTACTACTGCCATAGCTACTTATATTTATGGACCCGTCTATTGCAACTTCTTTCTGTTTCTATTCTGTTATTTTACTTAGCATTCATCTCTATTTTTCACATATCTTCTGGCTTCGCATTTCTTAGTGTAGGCCTCTCGCTCTCTGGATGTTAGATTAATCATGGCACCGGACCTCACATCGTAATTTAGCTCTTGGATGTTTTTAACCAAATTTTCTCTTCGGCAAGCAACCGGAAAGTCTTTTGGTTGGTGCTTTATCTTCGAAACATATCCAGTCCTGTTGCAGAGACATGCGTTGTTCCCATGATGTACAAAATAACCCCGAATCTCCCGAAAAACGTTTCCTTCCCTTCTTAGATATCTGACATTTTCTCGCTAACATACATTCGCGCATTAACTCGTAACTTCACGCAAGACAAATGCGTAACTTTCCTCTGTGATATACATTTATCAAACTCTATAGATGATCCAATCCAAATGCAATCTCTATTTAAATTCCTCTTTAAAACATGGGTGTCTGCACATACGTACACTTAAACGTTCCTGCCACTCCCTTGAATTTCACCCCAAAACGATTCCAATTCCCTGAGTCTCAAAATCTCTTTTACCCCAAAGTCTTAAATATATCCTCTTTGAGTCTGTCGCTCTCCAAAAGTAATACTTTAAATATATCTCTTCCTGTATTGAGAATATATATACGTTTATATATATATATATATTATATATATATATATATATATATACGTTTATATATATATATATATGTGTGTATGTGTGTGTGTATGTATGTATGTATATATGTATGTATGTATGTAAATATTCTCAACGCAGGGAGAGAACATATTTAAAGTATTACTGTCGAAGAGCGACTGAGTGATATATATTACAAATCCCGTTTCTGAAACCATCATCCTCGTTGATTTTAACCAACACATCTCCTCACTGTACTCCTCCTCGTTGTACACAGATGCTGATGCGGAGAGCAATGTTTTGCTATTTTCACTTCACCCTTTTAATCTATATTGCTTCATCCTCTACTTTCGTTCCACACCATGGCACAACTCGAAACGCTGTTGATCATTTTATCACATCTAATTCTAATCTTACGTTCTAAGCAACGGCGAATTTGTTTCTTCGTATTTGCATTATAGCTAAGCAGTCAGTGATAAAGGTTTATATCACTTGCAGAATCTTACATATTTCCATATGTACGTGGAGTTCTACCAGCGGTGCTACTCTTTTATCCTTGTTTTCAAAAGATGCTTTCAAGCATCACATGAATCACAAACATGATGTTTTATCGACTCCCGGTCAGCAGCGAAACCTACTAGTCTCTTGAAAAATGTCGTCCACTAACCTCGCTGCTATCTCTTCCCCTCATCAGCCAGAGGGTTTTTTCATATGAGCAACAGTACTAGTGGAGTATTAGTTCCAAATGAAGAGTGTTGTGTTGCATTTAGGAAAGTGCCACATCTCTGATTACCATTTATAACTACCAAGCAAACACCAATCAGTCTCCAAAAGCTTCTTGTTTTCACTTGATGCATTCTATCGTTATTCTAACGGCCTTTGTGTGTTCAATTTTGCGTGAAATTTTGCAGGGATTTCCCATGGATATACATTAAAGAAATGACGAATTATAATTAAAGAGGGTGATTGTTTAATTTTGCCCATATATCGCATAGGTTAAATCATATAATATAATATAATATAATATAATATAATATAATATAATATAATATCGCATACGTTAAAACAATAATTATTTTACGATAAATTGAAATATAGTATACATATACTTTAATCAACATGTATTCTACACCTCACAATACGATGAGTTATTCCCTTGCGTATGTTATATGTGGATTTGTGGTTCAGGTATTCGGCTCCCGATAGCTCCCGATAGCCGGTGGCGCGTTGTGTCCTTGAGCAAGACACTTTAATCACGTTGCTCCAGTCCACTCAGTTGGCAAAAATGAGAAGTAATTCTATTTCAAGAGGCCAGCCTTGTCACACTCTATGTCACGCTGAATCTCCATGGGAAATATATATAAAGGGGTTCGCGAGTCTGTGGAGTGTTCAGCCAGTTGCACATTAATCTCACGAGCAAGCTGTTTCGTTCATCATATCAGCTGGGACCCTCGTCGTCGTAACCGATAGAGTGCTCCTGTATATACATAATGCATACATACATACATACATACATACATACATACATACATACATACTTACATACTTACATACATACATATATACATACTTACATACATATATATAGGTATTACAGTTCTAAATTTAAGAGATAGGGAATTATGTACATTATTTACATAACTGACATTTGACAGATATTTGTCCTGATCTTGTTGTTGTTAACACAACGTTTCAGTTGATATACTCTAGCCGAAACGTTGTGTTAACAACAAACAAGATTAGGACAAATATCTGTCAAATGTAAATAATGTAAATAATATACATATAGGCGCAGGAGTGGTTGTGTGGTAAGTAGCTTGTTTACCACCCACATGGTTCCGCGTTCAGTCCCACTGCGTGGGATCTTGGGCAAGTGTCTTCTACTGTAGCCTCGGGCCGATTAAAGCCTTGTGAGTGGATTTGGTAGACGGAAACTGAAAGAAGCCAGTCGTATATATGTTTATATATGTATGTGCGTGTATGTTTGTGTGTCTGTGTTTGTCCCCCTAGTATTGCTTGACAACCGATGCTAGTGTGTTTACGTCACCGTCACTTAGCGTAGCCGTATTTCGTCTGTCGATACGTTCCCAATTCAAATTCCGTCGAGGTCGACTTTGCCTTTCATCCTTTCGGGGTCGATAAATTAAGTACCAATTACGCACTGCGGTTGATGTAATCGACTTAGTCCCTTTGTCTGTTCTCGTTTGTCCCCTCTGTGTTTAGCACCTTGTGGGTAGTAAAGAAATATATATCAGAGATACTCTCCCAATCAACAACAAATTATCTGCACGAGGGTCGTGGAAGGAGAAGCGATTAGTTGAAAAGTAAATAATAATAAACAGACGCTAAAGGGTTTCATCATAGGAGAGTAGTCTGATAGTATATTATCGTACTAAGATGTGTAGGTAAGGCATATACTAGAAGAGAGTTTAGGAAGTGATATTACAATGTGGGTAAGTCTGAGTACTAATTTCAAGCTTACGAGTAAAGTCCGAAGTATAAGGGTTAATGTGTATATGTATGATTTAAAGTATATTTAGGCTTGTAGACTATAGTTAAAGGGAAGTAACTGTGTATTGCAAAACTAGTGTGTAGACCATTCGTAGGCACTAAAAGTAAGGTTGAGATTATTACCTTGAGATTGGGACATGTGTCTGAACGTGTCAAAGTGCTGTCATCTGCCTGTCGGCTCTACTCCTGCAACTCAACTTGATTTCGAGCCGGGTCGTCTGCTGCTGGAGAGGACCGATCATGTAAAGGACCTGGGTATCTTGGTGGATTCCTCCTTCTCGCCTTCGGCCCAGTGCGTCCATGCTGCCAACAAAGCGCGCGGAATTCTGTTTTTGATTCGACGGTCATTCGGAATGCTCACAGCAGCCATATTCCTGCCACTCTATGTCACGCTGGTGAGACCCATATTGGAGTATGGGATTCAAGCCTCTTCTCCTTATCTCCTCAAAGACATACAGCACCTCGAAAGAGTCCAGAGGCTGGCTACCCGCATGGTTCATGGTCTCAAAAATTTGTCCTACGAAGAAAGGCTGAGGACGCTCGACCTTTGTTCTCTTGAAAAACGCCGCCGCCGTGGTGATCTCATTCTCGCCCACAACATCATAAGCGGGAAGTGTAACCTCTCGAAAGAGCTGTTCTTCACTCCTGCTCCGGAGCGTCGGCTGCGGGGTCATTCCGAAAAGCTCTACCTGCGACGATTTCATCTCAATCGAAGGAGAGGAGCTTTCTCCGTCCGGGTTGCGGATCCGTGGAACAAGCTGCCAGACGAGATGGTGAAGATGCCGACGACCGCTTTGTTCAAAGCCTCCCTGGACCTCAAGTGGCCTGAACTCTTTACATGAACACCACCCTGTACTTAACTCCATGTCCCCCTACATGGCCTTGCTATTTGCTTTTGAGCCAAATTAACTAACTAACTAACTAACTATTACCAATTCTGGATATAAGCAGAAGGCAATCATGTTACGGTATAACATAGGGAACGTAAATAACCGTAAGTTCTATTGCAATTATAATCGTATCAGATTGTTAAGTTGTAAAGACCGTAAATTTGTAACCATATGGAATACTTATAGTTATAATGGGGTTTATCCTGGTTTAGGTGGGGTTTATGGGATAAACATGTAGTGTAGATGTTAGATGTATTTCAATCCACCTAGATATAGAAGTACTAGTAGTTATACATATCCAGACACACCGATATATTCCTAATGAGTGCTTAAAATGAGTGTTTAAAATACATGCGTAGAGATTTATGCTAAGAAGAATATGGAATATGGAGTAACATCCCAAGGATAAACTGGTGCAATCGAATATCGATATATATGTATACATACACAGATACACATAGACACATATACACACACATACACACATATATATACATTCATATACACTCACAAATACATACATGTACATACGTAGATGTGTGTATATATATAGTATATATATATATATATATGTGTGTGTGTGTGTGTGTGTGTGTGTGTGTGTGTGTGTGTGTGTGTGTGTGTGTGTGTGTGTGTGGAGGCGCGTGGCTTAGGGGTTAGATTGGCAGCACCATGATTGTAAGATCATGGTTTCGATTCCTTGACCGGGCGACGCGTTGTGTTCTTGAGCAAAATACTTCATTTCACGTTGCTCTAGTCCACTCAGCTGGCAGAAATGCGTAACGCTGCGATGGACTGGCATCCCGTCCAGTTGGGGAACACATACGCCATAGAAACCGGGAAACGGGGCCCATGAGCCTGGCTAGGCTTGAAAAGGGCGCATTTATTTATTTATTTTATATATATATATATAATATATATATATATATATATATATATTTATATATATATATATATATTTATATATATATATATATACATATGCGTATACTTACACACATACACACATATCCACCCTTACATGCACACACATATACACTGGTGAGATGTATGTTTATTTACGACGAAAGTAATATTTAAGGTCTATTAAACATATAAAGATATTCATAGCTATGGAATATATAGATATATATTCCATAGCTATGAATATCTTGCTTCCATTTTGCTTACATTCACATTGTCCGTTCTCAAACACTCATGATATGCGTACTTTATCTTTATACGTGAAGCATAAGTATGCGCCAAAATTGTAGGACACTGTGCCCTACAATGTTAGAGATTAGAGACATAATATATATATGCTTTAACATATCCTACTTAAGCTCAATGTTTGATTCACATGAATTGCTTGCGTACATATTTGCAGTATAGCCATACAAAATTTAAATGTTTTCAGAATAAAAAGTAAAAAAAGAAATCCGATATTGTCCATTTCAATTTGTCGGCAGTTTGGTCTTAGTTTTGAGAGAAGTAGACTTTACTATAAAATATGATAAAATGACACACATTGATGATCCATTATAAATGCTAAGAAATTTCAATCCTCATATACAGGGGTTGGATAAAATAATGGAAACACCTTAACATTTCAAACAAATTTATTTTAATATGGGGTAGGGCCGCATTTGGCAGTAATTACAGCTTCAATTCTACAAGGTATGGACTCGTACAAAGTTTGAATTGTTTCCAAAGGAATTCTTGTCCTTTCTTCAGCTAAAACAGCCTCCAGTTCTTGTACTGATGATGCTGGATCATATCGACTCCTTACTTGGTTTTCTGGTGGTCAGATATGATGTTGAACTTCACTAGAATATTCCTCTTGCCATTCAGTAACAACTTTAGCTGTGTGACTATGTGTATTATCATCTTGAATGATTGCGTTCCGCAACAATAGGATGAATTTGGTGAGATAAAATACTTACATAGTCTCGACTGTTAATTCTGCCATGGAGGGAAAGCATTATGCCGGCGGATCTCCGAGATATAGCCCCCAACCTTCTAGCTCATCACAGATCCTCCTCCATGTTTAACAGTTGGAAGAAGGCAGTCTGCGTCAAGTGCTTCTTTTGGCTGTTTCCACAGGTATACTGGGCTGAAAATAAGGTAAAGGATGACTCATCCGAGAATATAACATTCTTCCACTGCTCTAGGGACCAATTCTTTAGGTTTTTACTCCACTTCAAACGCCTTGCAAAGTTTCTTTTTGAAAGTAGTGGCTTTTTGATTGCAGCCCTCCCGTGAAATCCAGCATTGAACAGTTCTCTGCGAACATCTTTTGTGGAAACTGGGTTCTCAATGTGGGCATTAAGCCCTTCAGTAATATTTGGATAATGTAAGAGTCCGAGGTCTCTATCTGAAATTTTGGCTTTCTTCCCGAGTTTTGTTTCAACGAGGTAGTTTTTTTCTCGCTTTCTCAAAGACTTCCATTACTATCGAGACTACTTCTTCATACACCAAACATTTCAGCTGTTTTCGTTACGCTGGCGCCTGCCGTACGAAGACCAACAATTTGACCTCGTTGAAAGTCCGATAGATCTGTCATTTTAATGAATTTTAATTACCTTTTTCTGGTGATATATGAAAAGAAACAGCAATTTTAGCAAAGCATATTAAGCAGCACTAATTACAAGTAAAAAAAACATGAAAATAAACAAGATTTTGACGGTTTTATAGATATTTTAAAATTCTGATGCTATGATGCTATGATGCTAGGTGTTTTCATTATTTTTTCCAACCACTGTATATTCAGTGTATATGAATACAGTGTCATATGCTGAGTAGTTATCGAGAGTTTGACTTTGTTCGGCAGTGCTGAGGTATGTGATTTCTGATCCCTATATGCGCTTCGTGTTTTAAAAAATCCAGAGGAATTTAAGTTAGTGGTGATCGAAAATATTTAATAAATTTTATATTAAATTTAGGTACTAATCTAAGGATTGCGATCTAATTGTGTGACTAATCATTAGAGAATAAGTCATATAAAGCCTGAAACAAACCCAATGAGAAACTGATTCTTCAACTTGATACTCATATATTGTAGTTTCGAGAGTTAAATAAGAATAATATCACAACTCTCTGCTGTCAGTAGAGAAATATTCGATAGAGTGGTTTCACTGTACGCCCAAAAGAAACTTGGGCACTCTAACTATCATTTCGAGCGAAACTTGGATACAAATCTACAAATCTGGAGCAGCAGACGTTACATACTCTTTTACTTGTTTCAGTCATTTGACTGCGGCCATGCTGGAGCACCGCCTTTAGCGGAGCAAATCGACCCCAGGACTTATTCTTTGTAAGCGTAGTACTTATTCTATCGCTCTCTTTTGCCGAACCGCTAAGTTACGGGGACGTAAACACACCAGCATCGGTTGTGAAGCGATTTTTGGGGTGTGGGACACACAGTGACGCACAAACACACACACATATATACATACATATATACGACGGGCTTCTTTCAGTTACCGTCTACCAAATCAACTCACAAGCATTTGGTCGGCCCGAGGCTATAGTAGAAGACACTTGCCCAAGGTGCCACACAGTATGACTGAACCCAGAACCATGTGGTTGGTAAGTAAGCTACTTTATTTCAAAACATTTGCCATAAAGGCAGTACACAGATTAAGTTAGCTTTGCGGGCT
Organism: Octopus sinensis; assembly: GCF_006345805.1. Classification (NCBI taxonomy): domain Eukaryota; kingdom Metazoa; phylum Mollusca; class Cephalopoda; order Octopoda; family Octopodidae; genus Octopus; species Octopus sinensis. Next base: position 51,018,167 of record NC_043012.1, on the reverse strand, counting down.
GGACGAGGACATTAATGAAGTGAATGATAATGAAAGAAAGATGATAAGGATGGGAGAAGACAAAAAGCGCCCGCCGACTTTCGCTTCTCTAAAACATTGTTCTTTTTAAAGATAAACACAAAACGAGGTATTAAACCTCTTACAATTTTTCCAATTTTTGGACTTAGCAGTCCATTATTAATAAAAATAAACACAAAACGAGGTATTAATCCTCTTACAATTTTTCAATTTTTGGACTTAGCAGACCATTACTTATAATAACAGTTCAATAATTACATATCGTCCTCGAAATAGCTTATGCCCGCGCCCTCCATCATCAACCACGCCTCCCTCAGAACGTAATCAAGTTCCGAGTTGGGGTCGCCCGGGACCAAGTTATAATCTTCATTGAGCTCCTTTAGCCCAAGCGTCACGTCGATCGCCACGGCCTCCACAGCTACCTGCGGAGGCCATTCGGGGTCCTGTGTGAAGGCTAAAGGTGCTCCCTTGTAGTGCTCTTCCATCACTTTTTCAATTTCTCCTCCTCTATAGAAGTGGACCAATACGTTCAGTTCTTTCGTTGGCGGCACAGTTCCCGCCAACGGTATTCCTTCTCTTGTCGGTGGCACAACCCCAACTGACGTAGTTCCGGGACATTCCGGTGCTATACTGACAGCCGGTAATGTCCCGTTTTTCTTCCTCTTTTTTTTTTTTTTCCCTTTTCAACTGAGGGAGGGTGCGTCTCCTCCGTGGCTGGAAGATTCGCCTTCCTCTCCTCATCCCTATTATCCTTTGGTGAGCACCCATTGTTGCTCACCTTCCTCTTTCGGCCTCTGTTTGAGGAGTCCTCTGCTTTCTCGGCCGTTATCATTCCCTCTTCTAGAGGGGTTTTACTTAACTGTTCCGGGATCCTATTTTGTTCCCGGGGACAGTTCTTCTTTATGTGGCCGGACTCCAAGCACCGATGACACTTAGGGGGGCGACCCTCAAGCATCACCATGTACCTGCACCCGGCCATTTTAAAAAAATCTGGAAGAACAAGGTTGGCTGATTGGGTCCACAGGGTCAAAATTGCTTTTGACCCAACCCAAGCAGCCGCAGGAAGAACTTTTACATTAAGGAGCTTAGTTTCGCTGCCACCCAGACCCCGGCAGATAGTCTCCTCTATCCACTCGGGTTCTATGTCGGGTGGCAGCCCGCAAATCCAAGCTTTCATTAATTTCTTTTTTTTTGTACGTGGGCAGGAATAAGATTTCCTTACCCTCCAGGGGTTTGCTAGCAAATTTGCAAGCCTCTTCAGGGGTGTCAAATAGCAACCACACCGTTGCATATTTGACACCCTTGGAAATGAATTTAATTGTTGGCAGATACTCTTCCAACTCCTTTTCAATTGCCGTCTTTTCGAATAGGGCGATGGTGTCGAGTGCCTTGGAGTAGGTTCTCAACACCACCGTCCTATCTTCACTGTCTTTTAACCACTTTTTAGGCGGTATGATCTCCCATTCCAAAAGTTTGTTATTTTTCATTGCCATGTTTTTTTTTGTTTGTTTTTTTTTTGTTTTTTTTAAATGTATTCAGAATAAAACTAAAAAACGGGAAGAAAAGGAAATCCGAAGAAATTCACAGTGAAAAAAGGAGAGAGTCAAATAAAGTTAAAAGGAAAGTCAAATAAAGTTAAATAGAAAGTCAATAACACAGCAAAAACCTTCTGGCCATTTGGTACTCCCGGCCTAAATTGAACCAGGAACGCACAACTTCCACAAAAATTGGTGTAAAATTGGTAAAAATTGTTCAAACTTCGGAGGCAAAATACTCCCCTATATAGTAGTTTTCACAATTCATAAAAGTTCTTCACAGCACAATACAATTCTCACAATTACGTGAGAAAAATATTCACTCAATTTATCGAAGACGGATACGCCCCCCAAAAATTTTCTCAGCGAGAAAAATATATTTGCCACATGTCGGCAGAATCAGAATTCTGAATCCAGTAGGACTTCCTGCCTGTAAAAAACAATTCTCAACAAAAACTCCCACTGGACCCAGAAAACAGAATCTTACCTTACATGGGGCTTCCAAAGTTCTCAATTCAAGACGGCTTCAAAAGCACGTCTTCACCGCTTCAGTGCCAAACACAACACTGACTCGCACATGCGCAGAAGCAACTGTTAGCAAGCTACTTACCACACAGCCACTCCTGTGCCTATATTTGACGAGTCTTAAATAGACACGAAATCTTCAACAAGTGTTTCTTCCAAATTAGATACTTACTTCGTCTTAGTATTTTTGTCCATAACATTTCTTTTCAATCAAAAAAATATATATCTTATATCTAATTAATAATATCAGGGTAATAAAGATTTTAGAAATTATTATTCATACATTTAAACACAGTAAGAGGTGTCGAGGAACAGCTAAAGTCCAAACCACTAATTAGGGATAAATTATTGAATGGATGGCGTACCTATTGACGAAGACTTCGCCTGGCAAATTATTCTATTTGCTAAAAAATGTCAGAAACCGGTCCAGAAAATAGATGGTAAATGTTTTTATTTTTCATTGTCTTCGAGAATTTATCCCTAATTAGTGGTTTGGTCTTTAGCTGTTCCTTTCGGCGTAAGATAATCCTATGATAGACACCTCTTAATGCATCTTATATCTATGATTATATCAGCCTTTGACATGAAAACATTTAAGTATTCCATTTGTTGGTATGTAATTTGTTTCAACAAAAAGATGAATTGCGAAAATGAGGGTTCAGCTTTACTGAGAATACGCAGAATAACGAGTTTAGAATGTTTTTCAGTATTTTTAATTCCCTGTATTAGATATGTGATGATGAAATACTAAAATTGGACACGTTTCACAAATCAGTTGACACTGGAAATGCTATTCAAAAAATGACATTTTAAAAAAATGTGATGAGTAAGAGCAGTCGGTCATGTTCCTAAATGTCTCATGATACGCTACGATTCCAGGCGGACTAAGTAGATATAGAATGTGTCAATAGAACGGGATGATAATTATAAACATCTCCATTAACGGTATCTCTTAAGACCTCAGAGTCGGTCCCTGTTTCAATAAGCCACTTCGCTTTTTGTAAGTTTTAATATATTTTTATGTATTGAGCCAGTAGTGTTCTCTAAATAATATAACGCATACAAACACACGCATGCGCGCAGGAAAATGATACCTACATACAAATACACATGTGAGTGCAAGTGTGTTTGTGCGTGTGTGTGCGTGTGTGTGTGTGAGTGTGTACGCGGTAAAGTAATCATACGTAACGTATTTAATTATTAAGAGTGTATCGCCCGGAGAGATCTACATAAATTTTCTTGAAGACCGCTATCAGCAATATTAGAATTGAATATTTGCGCAGAATAACTGCTAAAATAATTGAAAAGCACATTCACGCAATGGTGACCAGTACTCGCATATCCGCATACATACACACACAAATACAAATACACTGAAACGCGCACGCGTCCTTATACATACATAATAAGTGTGTCTGTATATATATATATATATATATATATATATATATTATATATATATATATATATATATTATATATATATATATATTTATATATATTTATATATATATGTATATATATATGTATATGTGTGTGCGTGTATGTGTGTATGTATATATATACATATATATATGTATATGCATATATATGTGTGTGTATATATATATATTTATTTATATAGAGAGAAAGAGTGAAAGTGGGAGAGAATGAGAGAGAGAGATGGCATGGGGAATCGATAGATACATGAACACTTGCATATAAACTAACGTACATATATAAATATAGTGTTGATGGGTAACTGAACTTCAACTTCACGTACCTATTTAAAATCTGTCGCTGGAGGGTGTTGTCTTCAGACATTTATCAGAAGACCGCTATCATTAACGTCCGCAGAATAAAATAAATCAAATTGAATTTTTCCACTTCAAATATATATATTTTTCTCGGGTAACGTAACTTTGTTTATGAAGAAATTTTTCTTTCTCCGTACCAAATAAACTAAATATCTCCCTAAATGCTTCATGCACGACCTTTCGATTTGGTTTTATTGTTTTCCCTAAGATGACTATTGGGCAGGGTCTTAGAGGGTGTCGGATAGCATGCCATGCCTCGTTTGTTACGATTTCTGTAATCTCACTTAAAATTACTGGAATTGACTTTTTATCATTTCATCCATTTCATGTGCAAAAGTAACACTTCATTACTTGTGTAATCTACTACTACTACTACTACTACTAATACTACTAATACTACTACTACTACTACTACTACTACTACTACTACTACTACTACTACTACTACTACTACTACTACTACTTCTACTACTGCTGCAGCTGCTGCTGCTGCTACTACTACTACTACTACTACTACTACTACTACTACTACTTACTACTACTACTACTGCTGTTGCTGCTTCTGCAACTACTACTACTACTACTACTACTACTACTACTACCTTTTCTTTTACTTTCATCATCCCCGTCTGGCTCATCATCATTTTCATTAGACCGTGCCTCATATTGTCTAGATACTTCACTAAATGTCACACCTGAGAATTGTTGTACTGGTATGCATGTATCTTGCTAAACACATCATACTCATTAAATTGTCGAGGAAAAATTCAGTTGATTAAATAATTGTAATTTCATTTTAGAAATCGGGAAACATACATGATATATCTCTGCGTATCTTATAAATTCGCTCGTTCTTCCTCTACCCCACTATCTTTTATTTTGGGAGAACATTTAACTGTAACTCATTGCAAAAGATGTCCAACATGCTAAGCTACCCATATGCTAAGCTAACTATTCCTCAATCTAATTCATTGTAGACAGGTTTTAACAATATCATCCCCCTGCATCGTAGACCAGACATTTTTCTTACTCAACATCTGTAGATAATTTTTATTTCAGAGCCAGCCAACTAGACTCTAACTGCACATTAATGAATTATCGTTTTGTGGAAGTCTGGGGAAGTAATATTTAATTGTGTATGATATGCGTCCTTCCCATCAAAAACTTCCCTCTACATTATTTCATCAATATCTCTTCTTAAGAATTATCATCCTCATATCATATCGCACTATGCAAATATTTATTTACCAAGGTCTTTCTGTCTCATTCTCAATCAAATCAGGTGCGTATTAATTATAATATTCCATCATACCCAACAAAACCCTATCTTTCGCTGATGGTGCCATATTTCACATCAGAAGTTTCCTGGCACACGTTTAAAACGCACACAAAAATGAAGCAGCGTTGCTATTACCTTATCGTAGAACTTGATAGAATCCTCAGATTCGCTAACGTTAATTCTAACCGAAAAAATCTCAAGCACTATTCATACTAAGAAAATACTACTTTTCCACAGAAACATGTGCGGCACCGAACCAAATTCATGAAGACCGCTGGAAATCGGGAGTTTAACAGTTATTGAGATTTGTTTTAGTGAAAGATTAATATAAACGTAAGCAGAAGCATATCCCCAAATTAGGTCTTTGCAGGAGAGCCACAAATTTTTTCAGCTCTAAAGGTCCACATTTGGAAGCTATTTTCGCATATTGGATTGCATCATGAAGAGCAAGCCTCAATGCATTGACATTAAATCATAACTATACTGACTAGCGTCTGCCCAGCAATATATTTTCCATCACTACTCTAATGCCCTCTATCCATCGGAGCTAGTCGGTTCATACTTAATCTCGCTCTCACTACCGACACACGCTTTTTGGCATTGATTCGAATGCCAGCGCTCTCAATAACTACATTTGTCATTCCTTCCTTGCTATATCATTATCGCTTTGAATTCTTCACCTTCACCATTCCTTCACTACAGATGCCGACCTACAAAAGTTTGAATGGAGGAGAAACGAGTAAATACACATACAATTTTCATCACATATTCTTTTCTTTCTTTCGTTCTTTCTTTCTTTCTTTCTTCTTTCTTTCTTTCTTTCTATCTTTCTTTCTGTCTTTCTTTCATTCTTTCATTCTCGGTCTCTCTCACTCTCTTTCTCTCCCTCGCGCACACACTATGTGTGTGTGTGTGTGTGCTCTTGAGCGAGACATTTTAATTCATGTTGCTCCCGTTCACTCAGCCGTAGAAATGAGTTGCGACATTACTAATGTCAAGCTTTATCGGCCTTCACCATTCCCTTCGATAACATTAATGACGTGGAGATGGGAGGCTGGTATATCATGAGCGACTACTAGTCTTCCATAAAACAATCTTGCCCGTACCTGTGCCACGGAGGGTAACTTTTTAGGTGCAATCCCATGGTTCCATATATAGGAGCAGACGTGGTGTGTGGTAAGTAGCTTGCTTCACAATCACATACTTCGAAGTTCAGTCCACAGGGTGAGAGTGAAAATAAAATAAAGCCCCTTAGCAAGTGTCTCCTACTATACCCCGGGCCGGCTAGGACATTCTGGTTAGATTTAGTACACCGAAATTGATATACAAGGGTGTGTGTGCGTTTTTGTATGTGTGAGTTATTACCACCGCTTGAAAACAGGTATCGGTGTGTTTTCAGCCCCGGATATTAGCTATTCGGCAAAGAAATCAATACAAAAATAAGTACTGGTGTCGAATCACTCCACTAAACACTCTTCAACACGGTATCGCAACTCGGCTGCAGTCTAAAGACTGAAACAAGTAATTTATACATATGTATATTTGTACATATATATATGTATGTATGTACACACACACACACACACACACACACACACACACACACACACACACACATATATATATATAGAGAGAGAGAGAGTGAGAGAGAGAGAGAGAGATTGATTGAAAGGCACATACATACACATACACACAATACACAGACATCAGTAGCTGAAACCGTTCTATGCTAAAAATTAAAATTCAAAATTTAAGGGGATAGTTTGAAACGGTTCCCCTTACCACACATATCTACTAAACAACTGCTTTGGATATATACTTACGGATAATTATATAAGAATAGAAATGCATATATATATATATATATATATATATATATATAAACTTTATACACGCTAACACATAATATATATTGCATGTCTACATATATGAACCTATACACACACTTGCTCAATTATATAATACCTTTATTTTGTGTTTATTTTAGCAAATAAATTTTTTAAATAAAATACGAAGCAAAGAAGATAATAAATGAATAAAACAAAGCGCAATGCAATTCATAAAATAGTTAAGGTAAGGTTTTATGTTGGCAGACTCTATTTAAAAAAATATAGTAAAACTGACACTTTTCCCCTGAGGTGAGAACTGGAAAGAAAACAATTTTTAAGAACATATCATTTTGAAATCAATAAAAGATAAAATGATACAAATAAATATGGGAGAAAAAGTTCAGAAATATAATTAACTTCGTTCAATGAAAATGCACACAGGATTTTCATCTATTTAAATATTCCAGAATAAACAAAGAGTGTTAAATTATTTCTTTTGTTTACAATATTTTTATTTTAGCGATTATTAATTTAAATTGATTTCAATGGATAAAAAATAATTTGTGTGTGTGTGTGAGCTGTATTTACCTTTGAATATTCTGTCATTTCCTGAAAAGTGGGATACATTTGATTACCCGGGCGTATTTATTTGACCTAAGAATCAAACGAAGTGAGTAAAAGAAATGCCTCGAACGAAATATGAAGTAATTTATTTAATACAGACGGGAAAAGAGTGTACTAGTAGAATTGAACAAAATTAAGAAAAGAAAAGTCCGAAACGAATTTAGATTTTTGATTACAAATGTCTCTAGTGATTATCTGCGAAGTCATTGGTGGAGAAGTGACAGTAAATTAGTGGCAGTCGAATACGGCCAACGAGTTCTATGAAATTATCTATGCTAAATCTTAAATTGAAATATGAAAAAGCAGTAGAAAATGCAAATTAGAAAAAAGAGAAAATATATAATTTGGAAAGAATAAATACAATACAAATAATAAGGATGGAGAATACTACGGAAACAGAAATAGGCTTAAAATCTGCATCATCTTAATTTACAATGTAATAAACAAATAGAGAATTGAGAGGTGATAAATTGAAATATGTGTAATAAATAAAAACCTTACAAACAACATATGGTAAAAGTCATTGTGCTGGATGTTTGAATAGAAAATAAGGGAAATTAAATAGGAAAACGTTTCACGTATAATAAATATGTAAAATAAACTCCGAATCAACAATAATTTTCAAGTGACTTTCAGAATAGCATGTTTTTTGAATTGGATTTATATTACGGAAAATAAAATAAATTTGCCATCTCATTAGAAAACAGTATTGCCAATCTATTCTATTTATACGCATAGCTACCTAATGTACAATTTTTACTTGTTTCTATACAAATCTTCTTCATAATGAAACTGAATTTGCTTTACTTTGCTTCCTTTTTTCATCATTATCATTATTATTATTATTATTATTATTATTATTATTAGTATTATTATTATTATTATTATATATTTCTATTGGAAGAATGTGTCTTTGAAAAATTATATTTCAGACTCATTGCAAAAAAAAAAAGGAGTGAAAGAAAATTTAAATAGAATATATTATTTGTTATTTTTGGCTTCAGTCAATCTCTTAATCGGGAATATTTCTTGAAGTGTAAGCTGATATCATGCTCTAAATTATATTTTGTCCTTTACAGTAAACTTGTCAAACTTTCCAGTTTCAAATTACTGGAAGACATTAAATTAAGTAACTCTAAACCGTGCTCTACATTTCATTCTTCGGTGTGGCTTTTTTTTTTCAAATTCTTTTCGTATAGTTTGTAACAAAACGTTATGATAACATAGAAGAAACGTCCATGACATCGGCCGTTATTTTTTAACAAAAATATTCCACGCAGTAATTAGCACAAAAAATATATTAATGAAATGTATGTATATGTATTTATGTGTGTATGTACCTACAGACTCACGTGCATATGTATGCATGAACTTACACCTTCACACACACACATATACACACAAATCTCTCTCTCTATCCCCCTCTCTCTCTATCTATCTATATATATATATATGTGTGTGTATGTATATATATATATGTGTGTGTGCGTGTGTGTGTATATATATGCGTATATATATATGTGTATTGAGTAAATGTATATATTTATATGTACACACACAAACAAATAAATATATATAAGTATGTGTATATATATATATGTGTGTATGTAAGTATTTACATATGTACATATATACAAGTATATATACACACAGGCACATATATATATATATACATACCATATGCATGTTTACCTATATGAGTATATATATATTTATATGTATCCACACCCAGCCACGCGCAAACACACAAACATTTACATATATTTATAAAAATAAGAATGTCAAAAGAATACACAATCATTTAATGAACTTCATTACCTCACAGCTGTTTCTGCTAAAATTTACATTGAACTTATGGTTGAGTACCTATGTCACACCTTAGACCTCATCTATAAGTTCACTGCATCTTATATGAGAAAAGGATTCCGGAATTCATATTCAAAAGTTAGACTGACTGTCCGCAAACGTTAATCTACGCCATAATTTGTTCATGATGTGAACATATCTATACAGGTCAAGGAAGAATATCTTTCAGACAGAGAACGCTCCATGAGTAAACATTCCGTTTCCAAAGATATAGGCAGATACGTTTCAGCGAATTCATACAGATATGTGTGCAGATTCTCCAGCTAAGGTCAAAATTTCAACTCCTTACCAATTCAGTGAAACATCTTATGTAGAATAACGGTTGAATAGACACTACGTTTATTGAAAAATAATATCCGTCTTATCAATTCACCTTCATAGTAAGTAATTACCTCCCTTCCTTCTAATTATAAGAATCACTGATTACTTCCCCTAAAATTTATTTGCTTCCTGTTTCATTCAAAAATATCCTTCTTCCGACTAAAATGGAATGAACACATCTCAAGATAGCATGAAATTGTAATATCATCCCTAACGAGCGAAACATGTCGACTATGTAGATATTTTATTGTATGAAATAATACATATTTTGTCCAGCATAAATTTACTGTGCATCTAACTTGCTTTTATGCGTTTCACTACAAGTCACCTCTTGAAAGATTTTTTTTATCGAATCATTTCGGTACATATATATGCACATAAATATATATATGTGTGTGGGGGGGGGAGTGTAACTACATGTGGATCGTTGGTGATTTTTCCCATCCATCTTCCCGTTTTCTTGGACTTTTCTCTGTCTTCTGCTTCTGAAGAAGAGCTTCGCTCGAAACATAAATATACCTTTCTTTGCTTCCCCGAGCATCTGCTAATACTTTGCAAGTACCAAGTCCCTGTGTTATTTATTTTTTCTTATTTTGTTCTTCGTTTCTTTTGTGGCGGAGGATTATATATATATATAAGTTCAATTGAGCGTTCGAATCTAGCATATTTCTCTCCCTTCGCAATTTCTGTGCAAAGTTGTGTCTGACATTATGTTTTTCGCTTTTCACTAAACTATATGGGTCTGAAATAGAAAACACTTATATTTGTTCTACAACAAATCATAATCAACTTTCCTTTCACATTGTCGAAATCAACAGACGCGTGACATAAATGATTTACAAATACAATGTGTTAGCACTCAGATACTACATGTGAATTCCTGCTACCAGAGAATATTAGTCGTTCGCTGTGGGAGGGCTTCAAAAACTTAGTAGCCAAGTCACTTTTTTGTCTTGATTGGTGCGATAGTAATTTCACCTAAAGAAACTGTGTTTCGTCACCTTGAATTAAAGCTTTCCTATTCGCCTACCTGTTTAGAACACGAAGCGACAATATCAATCCAATGTATTCTAGCTCCTACCAATTTATACCAGGTCTAGGTAGGAGATTGAATACACGGATTATGAAGAAATCAAGCATTTGTGTACTGGATCCAACTAAGTTTAAAGTCCCATCTCTTTCTTTCCCCACCTCTCCCTCTCTCTATTTCCATTTATTTTTATCTCTCTTTATCTCTCTTTATCTATCTGTCTATGTATATATATATATATATATATATATATATATACGCATATGTGTATACATATTTTTATTGAAGTCTGAGCTACTTTGGTATATTTACATGAGAATTCTTTCTGTAAAATAGAAAAAATCGGAAGGAAAATTACATAGAAAAAAATTATGAACATATAATAAACTTTTCACCTTTTAATACTGAATTTGTGATAAATAATCATTTTTGTATAGCGTTAATTGGTTGTGCGTATATGAATGATTATTTATTGAAAAACATATTCTTAACAAACAGATGTTAACTGAAAGTGACATAAGAAGAGTATAAGATGACTGGCAGATTAATAATTCCTCTAGAACTGGTGTCCAAGACGACTTTTTCTATAACATTGGCCTAAACAATCATTTATCTTAAACATGCTCTGAGGCTTCAGTATAAATATATAACGAGTTCAGCGAATGTAATACTAAGAGAGAAATGAATATAACTCAGGAGACTAAGACACATTCTTGTGTATGAGTAAACGGAGGGGAAGTGGAAGAGAGAATGTTTTAAAAGAACAAATGAAATATATCACAAAACCAAAGATGCTATTGCAAAATTTGTAACAAATTATTCCATATTTGTCTAATATCTTTTTTGTGTTCTAAATGCAGTGCATACTGTGTACATATATACTTACATATATAGTACGAGCAAAACACCCCACCCCCCGTCCAATGGACGGTGCTGAGTTGTCAAACATTCAAACCAAATTTTCTCAAAACAAATTGTCCGACCGTCCGATATGCCTCCCATTTGAGAAACACTGATTTAACCTAAATTTGAGACACCAGCAAAAGAAGAAATAAAGATTGAATTTTTCTATTCTAAAGGAAAACGATTTTATTCACACAAATATGCAAACGAAGATTTTAAAGTACCAGTAATGATAAGACTGTTGACTGGGAGAACACAAACATGGTTTAAATAGTAAGCTTGGCAGGAAAGAAACGTGCCTTTAAGCAGTAAAAAAACAACAAAAAATGGAATGTGCAGTTATGTACAGGTTGACGGAAGAAAAGCAGGACAAAAACGGCTTTATCAATCGCATTGTCACCTGGAATCGATTTTTGTAATTTTTTCAAGACTTATACACGCTCTGATACTGTCGGTATCTACGTATCAAATTGGAGCGCAATTGGATGGGGGATGCCCGAGATCCTAGAAGACACACACAAAACAGATTTTCTATAACATATTAATAAAAACATTGACACTTGTAACTGGTAATTCAAACTGTATGAAAACGTACACATGTTTCAGTAAATAACCTAGCAAGGTTTACAAGGATTTGGCCAAATTGCATAACGTTATCGATCAACTCTACAATGTTTTTATAGAAAAATAAACTAAGATGTTAAATTGCTTCATTTCATATCTACGTTATGCAAATTAGTAAGAATATCATTGGCGTGGAGAAGTCTAGTATGATAACGTGCTAAGCAGTAGGACTTGTAAAAGAAGACACAATAGGTCATTGTAATGAGTGTTGGGAAGGCCACACCTTTGAAAACCTTAGTAGCAAGTATAGTATCACATCTATACTATTCGACATAAAGAATGGCGCCCATCTCACCTAACTTATATTAATAAATTTGCTATTATAGCTAGAGAAAACATTACTTCTCAAGGGTGAGTACTGTGGGCATTCAAGGGCTGACGTATTAGAAGTGATTCTAGGAACGTTGGATTCTGTCCAGGTCATTGTCTAGGTTCCAGTAGTTCCATATATTACACAAGTGCCACAGGGCACATCGTAAATCAAACCATTTCTGTACATATGTACTCCAACTCCTTTACTGGCTTCATATATACAGAATTTGAAAGATAAGATTAGCGACATGCAGAAATTGTCAGAGAGCTAGGATAAACCATACCGTGCCTTTGAAGTTGATACCTTTGCGATTAAGGTAGCAAAGCGGAGACGGAAATTATTATATTAACTAATAACAAATATCTTAATAAACTTATCGAACTAGGGATTTTCTGCACACGACGAATGGGAGCTACTTAAGCTAGAAGAAGATACGCTAGTACATTGCTGACTGTCCAATTGATACAGGAATGATAGCAATGCTATTCGTGTGGTTTTCTTATACTCATTATTATCTAGGAAAACCCTATACACGAAATCCCACACGTTCTTTTAACATTGCACGAAGTGCAATGTGAGCTGTGCGCTACACTTGATGCTACTGCTTGAAAGTATTTGTGAACACCTACTTCATCTGCTTAAGGATAGGTCATTTGAAGCAAATATTACTCTAATTACTCTAATTACTCTTGTGTTCTTTCAAGAACCGTAAAATAAAAATTTGTTGAAGGCGGCGAGCTGGCAGAAACGTTAGCACGCCGGGCGAAATGCTTAGCGGTATTTTGTCTGGCGCTACGTTCTGAGTTCAAATTCCGCGCAGGTCGACTTTGCCTTTCATCCTTTCGGGGTCGATTAAATAAGTACCAGTCACGCACTGGGGTCGATATAATCGACTTAATCCGTTTGTCTGTCCATGTTTGTCCTGTCTGTGCTTAGCCCCTTGTGGTTAGTAAAGAAATATGTATTTTGTCTGTCTTTACGTTCTGAGTTCAAATACCACCGAGGGCGACTTTGCCTTGCATCCTTTCGGGATCGATAAATTAAGTACTAGTTGTGTACTGGGGTCGATGTAATCGACTTGTCATGAAATTTCGGGTCTTGTGCCTAGAGTAGAAAAGAATAAATATCTGTTGAGCAATGGCTCGATGTAGGCAATTTACCTTGCTCTAAAATTTCTGGCTTTGTACCGAAATCGAAAGCATTTTTAAGATATTTGTTGTTGTTGTGGCAATTGTTGAAATGGTCACCATTCAGTCCCAGTCAGTTTGTGGTTATTTCTGAGCTTGACTGTATATATATATATATATATATATGCAAGGCTTGTGAATGTATAGGCTCGTATATTGATGTATGGTTCATTATGTCAGATGGGGTGTGGCTTTCACCGTCTAATTCGCATGGACATTCTCTATCCTCTATTATTAGCTGGCAGAATCGTTGACACGCTGGCCAAAATTCTACCATGCTTACTTAAATTGTCCATGCTTACTGAGGTCGATTTGGGTCGATAGAATAAGTTCCAGTTAAACAGTAGGGTCGATGTGATCGCCTAAACCCCTCCCCCAAATATCTGGCCTTGTGCCAAAACTTCGTATTCAGTCACTTTACACTGCAGCGCACCATTGTTGATATGGGAGCTTTGCAGAAAGAGGATAAGTATGAGAGCGAACTTTACGCTATTTTTAGTATTTATCGTGAAGAATGCTGAAGGTGGGAACAAAGAAAACTATGCATTCTTGTCAAACACTAATATAAACTTGATGTCGATTTACTGAAATATGTGGGCG
>NC_043012.1:50991218-50993718 GCF_006345805.1 Octopus sinensis | reverse complement strand
AAGCCCATCACTAACCATTGTCCATGCAGTATGCCAGCAATGCCCATGCATAATTTTATTGCACACGTGTTCGACTTCCCTCGGGTTTGCGCCCGCAGCCCCACTGTCAGCGCGGCGCCCACTAACTCCACGGTGTGTCGGGAATTTACTTTGCCAGCGAGTGCACAACCTCAAACTATTGTTTGAAGGAGGCTTGCACAGCAGCTCAAGGATCCTCCCCATCCTGCTGATATGATCCAAAGACATGCCAAGGCAAGATTCTATGTGTTGTATTCTCAGGAATGTGAGAGCACCATGAATTTAAGAAGGTAGCAAATGCTCCCCGGAATGTTCTATGGCATTCCCTTCATATCTGGTTTCATAATAGAGTGATATTCTCTGATCGACGTGCTTTAATAAATGATGAGTAGCTTACCTCAATTCCAATGGTCTTCCTGCCCACAAAACACTGGTGGGAGGTACACGGAACAAAAGACAAACTGTACGAAAAACGTCCACTATGATACTCCTGGTAACATGGCTGTTCGGTTAGGGTTGAGATTGGGATAATAAACTTTCGTATCATAGCCACTTAAATCAGAAGCAAGGAGCAAAGCGATCTATTAAACAGTGAAGGACGATTGGTGACAAAGTTAATTAATAAATTCGTCACATATCATAGTATGTGAACTATTAATATTGAATTGGACCATATTAGCGGAACATGTTACCAAGTTTCTAATTATCTCTGGATATGATCCGTTGTATACAACATATAAATGCATGATTCTTATCTTACTACTTCTATTTATTAACATTCATCTTCATCTGTCGTCAGTGATCCGCCGTTGTTTCAGTAAGTGACATTAACTTCTTAAGGTTAGCGAGTCAAATCTCTAGGACGTATTGCAATATTTTAAAAATCATTCATTATTAATGACACGACACAGTGATAGACCACTTACTCTCATAGCTCATTTTACTCGACATAGCAACAAATTCTCATTCAAAATCTAAACTTACCGTTTATAAAATCGAGTAAACGTAGTGGGGAAATCGCCCAAGACGGTCGATATAGGAATTGCTTTCATTATAAAAATCGTCCTATGACTAAATAGCGCTAAGTCATGACAGCATATGTGAACATTTTAACGTCTATGGTCTACGTAGATTTGAAAGATCTTTGCCAAAATTCTTAATGTTTTGTATTGCCATGTATTGGATTAGAAATGTACGTAGAAGACGATGGACTTCCAGTAGCGTGAGCTGACGTGGAATTGTCTGTTCAGGAAGTAGATGAAAAAAATCAAGGTAGTGGATAACGAGGTTGTACAACCGTCTGGTAACTTAGACTAAATCCATCGTACTTTTGTGCTGTATAATTAATACTATATTTTCGCACTGCATTTCTAGGGAACAGATAGCAGGCATATCTCAGAAGAACTATATACATATGTATATGATTTTAACATTGATGAATCGAAAGGATTGAGAATACGAGGCTATGTGCGTCAATGTGATTTTTGAAAAGGCTTAATGTTTAACACTATTATTAAATCTAGCAGAAGAAAAGTCTTCTACAAATCAGATCGCTTAATCTTATAGAACAATACTGTCTATAGAGATCAGAGAAATTTGATCATTAATCTTTGTAGCAAGCTATCCATAAATAAGACTACTTCTTATGCCATCGATAATATAACGATAATTTTGAGAATCTGATCGAGAAAAGAGGCGTAATATAAATGCCATAAAAGCCGTGAGAAAATAGACGTATTAGAAATGCCATCAAAATTAAAACAGGTTGTTGTAGATCCAGGGAATATAAGAATGCAAGAAAGTAAAGTTGAACAACAACAACAACAACAGCAGAAAATCATACGAATAACTGTAACGATGTTATTGATATTAGGTTGTTCAGGTTTGCTTCTTTCTCTATGATGATTCAAATGACGACATTGCAGAAGTAGCCCACAGTGCTTCGAACTGTTTGTGTATATAGTGAGTATATATATTAGTTTGTGTGTTCAGCAAGAATGTTGTTGACAGCGATTTCGAAGCTAAGCAATCGTCTTATATATATATATATATATATATATAATATGTATATATATATATATATATATATATATATATATATATATATATATATATAATATATATATATAGATATATATATATATATATATATATATATATATATATATATATATATATATATATATACATATTACAAATGTGATGTTCTTGATAAAATAAGTTCTTTGTCTATCTACTTATCCTCTTTGTGATTTTTGATAAAATGAAAACTATACTAATGAATCCTTCGAATTTAACTAAATCCTATATTTTTATGCAGCTGAAGTTTACACTACATTTTGAATTGATGTAATGTTTGCATTGTTCAGGTAAAAGGGGTCGCATGGAACGATCGTACTGCATTACCTTATGATATCCTTGTCGCTTATTTTGACATATATATATATATATATATATATATTATATATATATATATATATAC
>NC_043012.1:50961218-50986218 GCF_006345805.1 Octopus sinensis | reverse complement strand
GAAGAAACGGGAAAGGATTGAGAAGCCAGCATATACAAAATGCAAATAGTAAAAAACGGAAAACGAGAAACGAAAACCAGAAACTAAAATGTAAAACACATAAAGGAAGGAGTTAAAAGAGGTATCCTCCTTAGACTTTAAATGATAAGGCTGGAAGGATATCAAATCAGTCAGGAATAGGCGGAATTTTCCAATTCTTCAAAATATATATGCATGTACTCACTGAAACTTTCTGACCTGGTGTTCAATACAGAGTTAGGGATCTTAAATTTGAACAGGATCTCTACTCTCTCAGTCAAACAGCGTCTACATGTATTCAATCCATTCATATTAGGTATGGATTTCTCAGTTACTTCCCATTTAATCATAGGAGGTCTTTAGTTATCTTTCAAAGTCCATACATAGCTAGGCAACTTAGTAGCTTTACTTTTGTCTCTATGTTGGAAGGAGGCTATGTTATACTTAAAGCGATTTTCAAATTCACCTTCACATAATCCAATATAGTCTCAGCCTTTTATATTATAGATTTAGTCAAGCATTGTTGGCCAAGTGCACAGGATCGCGACAGTTGCCACTGGATTCAAGCTCATTGTATTGGCCACGTATAATGATACTCTTCGTAGTAGAGAAGCAGCTACAT
Organism: Octopus sinensis; assembly: GCF_006345805.1. Taxonomy (NCBI): domain Eukaryota; kingdom Metazoa; phylum Mollusca; class Cephalopoda; order Octopoda; family Octopodidae; genus Octopus; species Octopus sinensis. The sequence goes on along the minus strand of NC_043012.1, from coordinate 50,985,578 downwards.
GATAATTTCACAGAACACCGTTTTTTACTCTCTGCGTTTTCTATACGCTGCCTTCTCATGTTTTTCGCATTTCTTCTATTATTCAATTTGATCAGTTCGCTATATGCAGATTTCGCCTGAAGATTATGCTTGAGTTTTCTCAACTTATGAAACTGTTAGTAATGCTTTAATACATGTGTTATGACCTTCAAATAAATATTATTTATCTCTTACCACAAGGCTACATTTTTGTTGTATTTTCTATCACGGATGAGTACATTATATATATATGTATATATTTATATATATAAACGAAATACTGCCTGTGACTAGGAAACTTCATTGCAAAAATTGAAAAACAAAAAATGCCAAATAATAGACTGCTCACTTCCATAAAATAATTATTCACACATCTGCACAGAGATGTACAACATTCTGAAAACAACCACTAAACAAGCGTATCACACTGACGACACCAGTATACTTTCTTCAACTTTTGGACTTACAAAAAGTGAGGCATCTATTCATCGCCTCATAAACTAAAAAAATCCAGAAAAAATTTATACACACAATAATTGAACCACAAACATCATCCCATATACAATGCACACAGCACTACACACATGCACAGATATAAAAATACAAATCATAAACAAGCCTCGCATAAAAAAAAATCAGACAAAATACAATTAAAGTTTAGTAGTAACGAGGATGCTGAGTAAATAATACTATGAATGAAAGTAATCAATGCATGCAATGCTAAACTCAAAGGTTTCTAAACGTTGATTGAATGTATATAATTTAACAAATCGCGAAAAATTCTGTCACCGTGCATGAATGTATGTCAGTTCCTGGATATAAGCATGTGTGGGAGAACGATGCAGAAAGGAAGGAAAAAATAAATGTGTTTTAGTTAAAGGTGTGGGGAAGAAACAGAAGATGAAACGAAAGACAGAAACACGAGAAGGTGTCTGTCAAAGTTAGGTGGGTTTATAGTTAGGTGTGTAGCTCAGACGTTGCCTATTTCACTTCGCTCTCAAATATTTATCAAAAGAGCAATTAAATGTTTCTCATGGAGTTTACACTTTCAAGCTGGTTTTCATTTCTGCGATCCATATCTCTAATCCTTTGGTATATCAAGCATACATATCCTTATCTATAATCCTTTGGTATATCAAGTATATGTTGTATAATAAAGAATATTGGTTTCAACTTTTAGCAAGTTCAACCAGAGTGCTCAACTGGTACCTATTTTACCGACCCGAGAGGATAGAAGGCAAAGTCGACCTCGGCGGAATTTGGAATCAGAGCATAAAGATGGACGAAATGCCACCAAGAATTTTGGTCGGTGTGTTAACTTTTCTGCGAGCATGCTGCAGAAACGTCAACCACCTTGATATGATATTGAATAATGCCGTGTTTTAAAATCTACCCAGGTCTTTTCTGTATTGTCTGAATCGTTGATGAATGATAAACGTGAATTATTTGTAAAACTTGCGCTCATTCGGACACACAACAAAACATGTTTCTCTAGTATATGATTAAGCATGATTCAGACGATTTCAGTCTTATATGGAACCGACTTGGCTTTGTATGATTCGCCGAATGTTTTCCTCATTCTATGTAAAATTGTAGGCATTAATTTAGAATGGGCTTATATGTCTCAGTGTATTGGAAGAATAGGAGCAGCTCCTATTTAACTTACGCCTCGTGAGTATCCTTCTATAAGAGACGGTGCATTAGAATGTGTTTACCTAAATTTACCTTGCGAACCAAATCATTTTCACAAGTTTATTCCTTGATTTTGTTTTGGTGCGGTGAATGTATAAACAATTTGATCATTTTGGAATATTTTGACTGCGATTTCACAGCAAAATTGGAAATGTCTTTTGTAAACTTAGTACTATGAAATATTTATGCGTAAAATTAATAGATTCTGTATTTGTAACATCAGCATGATGATAATGGTCTTTCGATATATTTATAACCACATCATTGTACGTAGTCAGGCGAGCTAGTCAGCTTCTTTTATGGCAATTTATACGCTTTCAATGTGTTATATCATTACCAAATTTGCTTTTTGCGAAAGAAAAGACCATTAAGAATAAAAGGTATTATGATGTTGCAGACATTTATGTCACCAAAAACTGGCAAAACTTCCAAGCAGCAGACTTGACAATAAATAAAGGATAAGAAAAGTGAATATTTTTTTCGCATCTAACACGAGACAATGACCTGACCGAAAAGATATTATATTTTTAATTCTTCATTGCGAATTGTTCGTAAACTTGGGCAACTTGTTTCATTCACATGGCGCGCGTCCAATGTTGTGGTTCCGGTTTGCATCCTCTCTGAGAGCGTCGCAATGTTGAACACCATACATTGAAAGTCGAATGTTATCTAGCTGATAAACAACTTTTTCACAATGGTTTTTTTACTAGAGATAAACAATAGATACCAAGGTCGTTACAGTTGTACAAAGGGTGGTTTAGGATTCCTCCCGTTCAAATTCCTCGTGTTGTCACGATACAGGTTGCAACAGTTGACATGCATATGTCAAATTTATTATGCAGTCAGATTTTCATCACGTCTGAGTCAGTAGAGTTCGAAAGAAACCTCAATATATATAGTATTAAAGTCTTATTGCAAGGTTCAAAAGCATTTCAGAGATAAACCTTTTTTCCTAATAGCACTTTATTGGCAGCTATGTCATATGTCGTTTCATATATCTCAGTTACTGAGACAACATTAACTTTAGTCATAACTTTAGTCATAAATGTAGTCTTTAACGAACGAAACACATTAGAGACAATTTGAACTTATATCTCTCCAGTCAGTGAGTCATTATTGATTTCACTGAAATATATTTGTTGTAAATAGTATTATTGTGTTTTTGACTATTTGTAGATTAGAAGGCTATTGAAGCACAGTGAATTTGCACGATTTTAACTTATGGGTTGAGTTTCTTAACCCGGTGTCACATACTGAACTCTTTGAACGAAGATGCTAGCTCAATGTTACGTAAAATAAAAAGCTCAATAGGCTTAACTATTCTACCATTGCATCATACCAAATATGTTTAATTTTATACTTTTTTCTTTTAATTTCAGAACATGGAAATATTCTGCACCAAATAATCGATTTTAATAAAGTTCATCCCGAGAAATTATGACTTGACTTCGTGCAAGGAATAAAATAGTAGGAAATAAAGATGTAATTTAAATCTTAATTCTGGCTTTGTTCTTTGGTATTGTTCTTCAGCATTGTTTATTAGATAGGGCATTTCCACTTGAGACTCGGAGAAAGAGCAAAATGTTCCTCTTACATGGAAATAATTTGCGTTCTTCTTGTTTATCTTGTGTGAAGAGGCACATCTGCATTTTAAACTATAGTTCGTGCTTCATATTCTAAAATAGAGATTAAAATATTTAGCAATACTCGAGTATTTTCACTGCAAAAATAAAGCGTACGCATAGCGAAAAAAGATAGAGATTAATCTAACTAATAGTGATAGATATAAATATCTGGAGCGAGGTAGTGAAGAAGTTTACTATTTTATGTTACTTATTCTTTGTGTTAATGGTGGATCGTTAATTAAATAATTTTTACTTCAGCAGAATCGAATATTAAAAGCCTGCACAGTATTAAGATTCGTTGGAATATTCTCATTAAATTTTCACATTACATTTCTTTCACTAGATGCAGGATATTTCAAGAAATTCTTAATTTACTTAAAACAAAAGACATACATTAACAGAAATAAATGTGACTAAAATTAATAGTTCCCAATTTGTATGCTACACCTTATATGGAATTTATAAATCGCTGCCTTTTATATTTAATGAAGTTTGTTTAGAGAAAAATCTTCCATTTTGCAGCTGGGTCAAAAATGTTGGGAATCCTTATTATTTTTTATGAAGAAATGGAAATATAGAGTTAAAGGTTTCTTAGATATTTCAAGAGTTTAATTAATATTGACATCTACTAAAGTAATGCATTTAGCTATCATTATATATTTCAAGAGTAGCTATGTTTCACAGTGTATTCTTCAAAGATTTATATAATATAAAGATGGAGAGAAAATACAATTACATTCACTTGTCGTTTAAATTAATTTTGAAAATGTGATATTTCTCTAAAGAAATCAGTATGCGCATGCATGTATGTACATGTGTGTAATATACATGTACGTTTCAGGCATTTATTCAAACATCAACGTATATACATACACGCAAACACAAGCACAAAGACGCGCAAACATTCACACACACAAAACACACATATACTTTGCACAATGTAATATTCTCTGATCCTTCAGTGCTTTTATATGATGATAGTAAATGTATGCAGACATACACTCAAATCATTATATGCTATGTCATCCTAATATATATTTCTTCTTTCTGAGTGAACATAACCCCGGAGAGACTGGATAATATGTCGTTTGCAAACAACCCAGGTGCGATTTCAATATTTTATTCGAAAACTAAGGATTACACTATGTTTTCTTATAGAAAATCGTTTAGATAGCAGACATTTTACAAATGATTTACATTCGCTTCAAGATAAAATAGCATAAATAACCTTAAAATTTTTGAGAGAAAATATCCTAAAATTTGCGGTTATAGAAATAGCATCATAAGACACAGACATGAAGCAATAAGCTAAATGCAATTCTTATCCATCTTCAGTAAGTCTTGCAGCACTGTAATTCTTAACACCTTTTAAAAATATGTTGAATCTATTAAATATCATTATTACATTCAAAAGGACGTTTTTTATGATATCTTCCCAGCGCTGAAGTGTACATCAACGTGACATTGGAATTTGCTCATAACATCTTTATAATTACATGTTAAACTGCCGCTTACGGTTCTGCATTTAAGCTGCAATATTTTACTTACAAAAATTATCGTCATCCATCATTTGTTTATCGATTCCACCCTGAAAATGTCGCTATAAATTCTACCAAGTTTTATTACTCTAGATTTCATGTACTGCTGTCTTCAGGAATAGAGATTTCTTTTAATAATGTGTCACTAAATTTACTCTGTCTTTATAAAGAATATTTCATGTAACTAGCTTAAAATAGTACCTCATGTGTCACATACGTAACTATCTACGAAGTTATTAGAGTAATAGTTGCCTTGAGAATCCTAAGAACGTCACGTTTTGAGTAGAGTACTAAAGATATAGTATTTCTCTATACATTCTGAACGTTTATCTTATTCTGTATCTGTTCCACATTGATTATTCTTGATACTACTCTTCTGTTAATCCCCAATATCACGTTTCTTATATTCAATTCTAATCCATACTGGTATGCATTATTTTCGAAGTATTTCCTATTTCTTTTTAACTGATACAACCACTGTAAACATATAACCAATCGTCTCAAGCTTTAATGTAGAACAACATGAAGCACTTCAGCCATAGTAACGATGCGGACATTGTGTATGCGGATGCTTTCCAGTGTTAAAACATTTTCTTACTTATGTTACACGGATACGAAAATAAAATAAATTTATAGAGGTATGTATTGATCCTATTTATAAATACATAATGAATAATATATTATAACAAACATCATCCGTCATCATTTACGACAATTAACTTCACTACTGAGTGTGAAAGAAGGTGGTCATATACGAAGATACAAAGTTCTAAGTTAGGGTGGTGAGGCGGGACACCGAACAAAATGCTTAGCAGCATTTCATCCGTTTTTACTTTTTGAGTTCAAATTCCGCCCATATCGACTTTGTTTTTAATTCTGTCAGGGTCGATAAAACCAGTCATGAATTGGTTTCGATGTAATCGAATATTCCCCTTCCTCCAATATTTCCCTCCCTCCAAATTTCACGCTTTGTGCCAATAGTAAAAAAAAAAGATAAAAGATATTAAATATTAAGTTAGATAATCATTGTAAACATATGTTGATACTTTTTGGTCTGAAAGATGTTACCATAAAAATTCATCCAGTTCAACAGAACAACATCAGTTGATGCGAAGGAGAATACTTGTGAGTGAAGCTGCAAAAATTAAAAAAACGTATTGTGCTAATGCATTGATGATAATGGATATCAGAGTTTATTATAGCAGTTGACGAGAAGAAAGAGAAAAAGAAACGATATCTTGGTTGTAGCACTTTATTGTTTTAATGTGTTGCATTAGTCATGTAGTATATAGTGAAATGTATTGATGTCTGGGGAAAATACGAGGACATTTTTTACGGGATATTAGCTCTATGATTACGAATTTGATGTGATTCTATAAATAACTAGACGTACTTACTACATTTAATATCATTAAAGAATTTCTTCTTCTAAAAGTTCTAATGTTCATGGGGGTATTTGGAGCAGGTTAAACTTGTCAATACGTTAATGGATATAAGAAAGGTAACATATACCATTCGATAAACTACTGTAGAAATAAGCTACAGTTGAAAAAGAAAGCTTTTATCATTAGAAAAGGAGGAGAAAAATGTGACAACGAGAAAGCAACAAAATAAAGTTCTTTGAATTTTGTTTTGCATTTTATCTAAAAGAACGACACATAACATCCAATTGACCAATAAATAATTTTTAGAAGTATTACTCGCAAATGTTTTTTGTTCATTGCTTTTAGTAAAAGAAGAACAGAAAGAGAAAAAATGTTTCGAATATTTACAATTCAAAGAGAAGCTATTTTGTTCCGAAAATAGAGTAATAAATATGTGATGAGGCCAACTAAGCGAAAATGCTATACAAGAATATATTCATTTCAAAATTAATAGTTTCTACAACGTTGTCACTTTTTCTATTTTTTATTACAATCAATTTAATGAATGAATTTCAGCGCGAAATATCTTCGCTAAATAAAATTATTAGCAGTGATTCATTAACAATAAAACTTGCATTAAAAATAAGAATAAAGAGGAACATTTTCATAAGTCTTCGGAAATAAAAAAAAAAAAACACACGAAAATATCAAGAATTAAACTTATGCAATATTGATAAAATTATAAATTATAAATGTTGTTTAAATAACTTGATGAGACAAATTATTTTAGTTATAGAATAAAACGTGTAAACAACATTTTGTGAAATAAATAAATACTTATTGATTTTCTGCTGTTTGTCTCACGGCTATTTCTGTAGTTTGTTCGTATAAATCTTAACTAATTCAATACCGGTATTTATTTTCTCAAATTCATCTCTAGATGAATTCAATTTCAATGAAGAGATGTTATCCCGGAGATGAATGATTTTTAAACTACGCATAAAATACAAGCATATTTGACGTTAATAATCAAATAAATCGACATTAGTATTTTAAAAAAATGATTTTTCACATCAAATAAAGGGAAATGATTTCTTTGAAAGAGGCGTAGGCGGGAGAACGTAAAAGGATGTTAGTAGAAACATAATTTTTTCGGAAGCATTCTGCCAATTTGCCAATCCACCACGGAGGATAAGACACATTTGCTTCAAGGTTGTGGGCTTCCGGCTTCGTGAAAGATGAACTGTAATCCTTGAAAATGAGCCAGACCGATGTTCTCGATGATTTTCGCATCTGACTCTATTACGGAGATGTCCTTGTTCTCGGTGGATTCCATATAGAACTTCTTCAATAGTGGTTCTAAAGGCAGTACGTATAGAAGTGGAGAGATGGACCAAGCGCCCGATACTAAACAGTCCCAATAAGTTGCCCGTTATTCCGAACCCCAGAAAATATCGCTGCACGTTGCATAAATCAAGTTACTGAATACAATTTCGAAACCAGGACAACTATCAAATGTTGATGGTCGACCCTATCAAATGCTTCCGACTGATCTAAATTGGTGACAGACCCGTATATGCCTTGTTCTTTACCGGCCCACTATTTAATTGATGAAGAGAGATAGAGTTTATCGTGGACATATTTGTTTGGTATAGCACATGTGTCTACCTCACCTAAAAGACTATTGATGACAAACGCCTCCCATGTTGATAGCATCATGACGAAATTTTCTACTTTACATCTGGCGGCATCATGGGCTTGAAGTTGTTAAAATACCCCCACCGCCACCGCCACTTTTCGAGTCCTTCCTGATCAGCATCGAAAACCTCACTAGCAAGACTGGAGATATTTCCGCTGAGCTCTCAGTTGCAGTAGATCTGAGTCCAACGAGCAAATTTGGCATATGATAATAAAGATTGTTGGGCCGTCCATCCAGCCCCTGCAAATACTACATCGTGCCGCTAGATATTGCTCCACGTATTTGGTCAGATCTCATCAGCTTTTCACGGAATTCCGCATCACGGGCCGAGAGCTGTAGAAGGTCAACTAGGTAAGCAGTCAAGTCTATTCCTGTCTCAAGTTCACACTCCACTTCCATCAGTTGTGTGAAGTACCATTTGAAACCCATGTATATGTGCTTGGAACTGAAAAGCAGCTGCCTCAACCGATCCGTCAAAGAGCGAACTGAGACTCGTTGCCGCATTAGCTCTAGCCAATCGGCTCACCAATCGCCTTTTGTCCCCCTTAGATCACGCGCTCAAGCTCTGATTATTAAATCATCGTGTATAGCATTGAAGAATCGGTCAAGGTTCACTCTCGCCGCCAGCACGCCAGTCACAATGGATTTAGCGTTTCTTCTACATTATTAACAAAATCCTTCTCTACTCGAGAATACTCTATTTTAATTTCCTAGCTTAACATTACAGAGTGTAATACAATAGTCCTCTTTCGGTACAAACATCATCGGTTGTTGACTATTACACTTGTCATCTCCATGTTAACTATTCTCTAATCCGGTCCCTAAACAAAATCTATTCAACGATAAACAAATTTATTTTATAAGAACCTGCAAAATAAGCTGTGAGTTTTCGTATAATGATAGTATTGATGATGATGATGATGATGAGGATGAGGATGATAGTAATAATAGTAGTAGTAGTAGTAATTATAATAATAATAATAATAATAATAACGTCGTTTATTTGCAACCAGTGTGAAAGAATAGGAAGATAAATTGTGTGGGTTTACATATAATGAAAGAAAAAGAAAAAAATGTAAGTTTACAAAGTATACAATGGAAAGGAAGTGACATGTACATAGTATACAAAGGTTAAAAAAGGAGGGCAGGAGAGGACGATAGCGATGTAGCCCTCCTGATACAGGATGTCCGCTAAGGATAATCGAGAAACCCCAATGTCTGAGACTTTCCTGAACACCAAGAGCGAGTGCCCCCTCCAATTCCTTCTCTCCGACTCACAGGTCTACACTTAGAGAGGTAACATCCACTCTTGCCCTTTTTGTAACTTCTATGCACCTTTCAATAAACTCATTAGAGGATATCACTTCCCTCTCCATTCCAAATTTCCTTTTCAAGAAGTCAATGAGAGCTGTACCAAAAATGAATGTATCTGTCCTCTTTCGCCACAGCCACCAGACAGACAAAGGAAAGCAGCCTTACCTATCAGATTGAAGGAGGATTGCGCGGTAATGATCAACACAGATTCGGCCGATAGACGGATCCGTCCCACACGTGACAGCTACTGTTCGTCATAAAGCCACATGTCAGCAATGCCCGGATACTGAACGAGGGCATGTTGAACGGTTTCGTCACTCTGCGTGCATCTCAGAGAAACCCGTCTGGCTGCATATCCGTGCATGTATTGTTTATATCTTACCGGTTGTGCTCCCCAGTAGCACTGCCAGACCAAGACATCTGGAAATTATCCCTGATAGTTCCAACCCGGAAAGTCCTCCGGATCAGACTAGCTAGTTCCTTTTCGTCGTCGCCCTGTCTCCTTGATAATGTCATGCGCACTTCCCCGTCACTAATCCTCTATAAATTTCTAAAGACGAACATCCTTCAATCCCATTGTACTGTTGTTAGAGGGCTGTGAGCGATTGACGGCATTCTAGGTATAAGGCGCACAGTCTCGGTCAAGGAGACGAGCTGCGGAAATCGAGCATTACAAACGGAGCCCACGCAGGCTCATCATCAGGAATTAATTTCAAGTGTATTAGCTTAAGAGGGTGTCTGAATATTTAGAGCCACAACATACCTAATCCGTCATTTAGAGGATGCTGGCGACACACTGCCTGCCTGAGCATTGGGATGCGTCCCTTTCACAAGAATTTAAATAAGAGACGCTTCAACTTGGTCAAGCAGTAATAAGGACGAGTCATGACGGTCAGGCGATTAATGATAATGGAGGCGATGCAGGCATTCGCCACATTTACCCGACTTTTAAGAAATACCTTCCTCTCAGCCCATTTCTGGGTAAGACTGGCCACTCTGTTCACCACCTCGTCCCAGTTTTCCTCAGCCTAGAGGTCGGGATTAAACCAAACCCAGAGCAGTTTAACTGGTCCACCGATCCAGCGTCCCACGACGCCGTCAGATGGCATCAACTTGCTTTTCCGGGTGCCCAACTTCAAACTCAAAGATTTGTTGGCATTAATTTTGGCCCTTGCAACCGACTCTTATTCCTTTACGGTGGTGTCGCCCGTCTCCACTTCGGAAGCTTCCGACATTATGATGGTGACGTCGTCTGCGTATTCCGACACTACCCTTCCGTGTCCCAGTTTGAAAGGAGCGCCCCTTAACTCTTCTATCTTCCGGAACTGTGGCTCGGCTGCCGATATGTACAGAAGAGTTGACAGCGGGCAGTCCCGACGGACCGAGTGTGCGATGCCAAACGGTTCAGATACGTGACCGTGTACTTTGACGACTGAATCAGCCGCTGTGCATTGCAGCGATCCAACATCTGAACACGAGTTCGAAACCACCTGCTTTGAGAAAGGCTTCCAAGTAGCGATGCTTGACCCTATTGAATGCTTTCGACTGATCCACGTTTATCAGAGCACTCCCTCCCCGAAGCCAGTTTTTGTCTTGGCCCTCACTTTAATGTATCGCATGAGGAGGAGGTTATTGGGGATAGTCCTACACGAGATTGCGCACGTTTGCGCTTCCCCGAACAAACTACCGCCCACATTTTCTCAAAAATCTTCGACAAAATCTCTGTGTTTAGCAGTTATTTTCCACAAGTCCTGTATTAAGTCCCCATAGTTGGCGTTCTTTCTCAGCAGAGTCACCACACCTCGGCTAACACCACTAGGAATTCTTCCCTTCAGTTGCCAGTTGATGTAGACATCTGCCAAGAGATCACCAACAAGTATGGCATGAATACACAGAATTCATAAGGCAGACCATCCAAACCCGGGCGATGTGCGACTTGTGCAATCGGCCATCACCTCCCGAATCCGATTTTTACATTACCTTAAGGTAGCCGCCGATCTTGCGGCTGGCTGTCCACGTACGAACAGAACTCCAATACCGTCCTCGACCCATCGCCCTCACGAAACAGCCGCACGAATTGCTGCGGAAAAATAATATAAACCTTCTCGCAGGCGAGTAGCACGGTACCGTCACGAGTCAAAGCCTCGAACGTGGTTTTATCTACATGTGTTGTCTCCACCGTTCAGGCCCTTCGGAATGTCTTATTTATCACAACACGACTATAATTTAACGGTATCTAGTTAGCTGTGTGGGATGATTTATATTTCACCGAATCATAAACAATGAGTTATTCAATCTGATAGACATGAAAGGTAAAATATTCTGTTTTCTAGAGTAAATTATTTAAACTTTAGTTGATATAAAATGAAAATTCATGCTACTTTACAGAATACTTCTTTCTGATTTACTTGTCTTTCACATAAACGAAGGCTGTATATTTATTTGATAGTTTTCATTAAGTTCCCCTTTTTATAATTGTTTATAGAACATTGCATTGGAGTGTAGAGAAAGCTATAAGGACTTTGCAAGCCGTATGTGTGCGACTTTTCCATTGCCATTTTGTTTAAATGTTGATTACCCATGAGCAACAAACTCAATTCAAGTTTTTTATAGATTAGGTTATTATTAGAATAAAATAAGATGTAAATTATTCATTTTCAATAATTACTTTTTTCCTGTCGTTCATATTTTCTATCAAGCAACAAGTAATAAATTGGTAATAACTGCAATACTGAGTAAATCGCCACCAAATTTATAGTAGAATTGTCTCCCAGATAATACGGAAACAAATGTGATAATACCGAGATAATTTGAAGGTGACAAACCAAAAATAAAAATCGACGTATTTTTACCTTTATTATATTACGATTTAATGCTTTTTTGTCTAGAGAAATGAGTTGAACTCATAGATTTCCAAGGTGATGAATACGCTGTGGGAATAAATAAAAAGAGAATTTATAATATGGAAAACAAATCTTATTTATAATTATAGGTTTTGAAGGTAATTATCTTTAGAGTAATACAATAATAGATTGGGAAATATATCATATACAAATTAAAATATGACACTACCAAAGGGTTATTTTAGGGAAATTATTCATAAAGACCCTAGAATAATGCGGAAATATATAATTAGACGTTTTTTGACTTCCTTTTTACAAAATGTGTTATCTCCTGGGATGTCAGCTAATTCGTTTCATAATATATTTTAGAAGAAGTCGAGTATTCAGTTCCCTAATCATTGCAGCAATTCCAAAGGTTCACTGTATCCCTTATTGAAACCGACACGTGGATGGTTACAATTTCCTTTATTTAATTAAGTTATTTGGGAAATAGTATGAAAGGCAAAATGCAGAGGTTTAAAATAAATGAGTTAAAGATGGCAATATAAAGTATATATACATGTGCGTGAGTGTGTCTCTGTGTGTCTGTGTGCGACTAAACACACGCATACACACACACGTATACATATGTATATACATAAACACATATTGATACGTATGTATATGAATATATCATATGTATACATACATGTGTATATATGTGTGTATATATATATATATAGATAGATAAATAGATAAGTAGATATATATATATATATATTTATATATATAGATAGATAGATAGATAGATAGATAGATAGATAGATAGATAGATAGATACATACATACATACATACATACATACTACATACATACATACATACATACTACATACATACATACATACATATATATGTATAAAAAATAGAAACTGGGACAAGAACATTTTGACGACGATACAAAAAACACGGACGGGACATTCGAAGCCTTCAATCTTCAGTCAAGAACCAGATCATCCTCGCAATTTCGGCTGATTAATCTTGAGATTGCTCCAATGTGGCCAGCCCCATGGAAAAACTAAGCCGAGCGCATTAGATTCCTTGGAAGGAAGCTTCGAATGTTTACAAAACAAGGACAGAAAAACGGACGATGTTACACGAATATGGATCCAAAAATGATACGTAAAAACAATAATAACAATAACGATAACAGGACATCACAAACCGGCGTCTTTCGACTAGGACGGATTAAATTCAGCTGGTGTGTTAGGAATGTGCCTTGGAGCAGAGAAAAAATGTTGGTGGACATATAGACATATATATTTATACATACAAGTCCCGATGAGTAAATTGTCACCATATTATATTTTCATTTTCGGGCATGTTTGTTTTTTGAAATGGTCGACTATACTGTATAGTAGGATCATTTGGGCACCGTGTGTTAGAAAAACAGCACCATATCGCAAAGTACTCTGCCGAAAATTTGGAAATTACATGCTGTACTACTTGGTATTTTCGTCGGAATCTCCAATACGAGCATTTCAGAGTGCTTGGGTGTTAATGTGAGGACATTGCAATCTGAGATATGTACCGAGTGGGATAAAAATCAAACATCTAATCAGCATCCTAGTGTTTGGAATCATCATAAGTGATAGCGACGTTATGTCTCCATTCATCTTTCTACACGGCCTCGGACTCAACACAGAGGCCTACATTAAGTATCGAGGTTCTGGAGCAGGTAGTTCTGCCCTGGGTCAAGAGGATGACTGCTGGAAAATTCTATGTCTAGCAAGAGGTCTCTACATCACGTACACATGCAGGAGGATCCAGTCATGGCTGTCAGACAATTTCTGCGACCACATCGCCCCTAACATCTGGCCACCTAACTGCCCAGAAATCAACCCTCTTGATTACTATATGTGTGACGTAGTTTAGCGAAAGTCTAACAAAACTTCTTGTAAACCCAAAGATGGACCGAATGTAAGAATTATGGCAGCATTCACCAACTTAAACAAGGAGACCGTCCAGAAGTGTTGTAGGAAATTCCAAAATCGGCTGGAGGCCACGGTTCAATCCAATGGCAAATTTATTAAATAAATTTATCTTTTCGTATTTCAAGATATTTTAATGTAATTTTGGCAAATATATATGTTAACATGAGATGTCGTTGTTATTTTCATTATTGCGTAATTTAGACGACAGTTTATTCACCACATACTCTATACATATCAACTTATGTTTGTATCTATAACTTAGCGTTTGTTTGTATCTCTCTGCGTATGTGTAGTCAGCGACCAGATATATGACTTTTACAATAACAAACATTACGTAATATAATGCATTTTCTTCAACACACACACACAAAAACACAAACACAAAGACACACACATATAAGTTGTATAAGAAATTTTAAATTCCAAAACTTTATGATTAATTCTCGAGACATAACAGAAAACTCCGTAGAAAACAGAAATATTGGAATTGAATTTGTAGAATGTACGATAGATGATCTCTAAATGCATTCAACTTTCTTACTTAACTCAAAACTGATAAACTAACAGTAGAAGGATACTCTGCTCGGAAGCTAGTAGGAAACCACATTTATTTGGAAATGAGCTAGAGTAATCCAAATGTATGGATGTAATTTCTTTTTTTTTTAATTGCGTACCAATTTTCTACAATTTTATGAAAGTTCAAAATTTAAAAATAAAGCTATGATTTTCACATGGGCCCATACTAACGCTTGCAATAGCCTCATATGATATTTTTCTCTATTTTCTGGTTCCTCCTTTCGTTTATTGATCTCCCACGCTCCCTCTGTCTCAATTTCTCCTTGTCTCTCTATCTATCATTCTGTCTCTTTATCTATTCATATATTTACGAAGGTATTTGTGCACGTATGTACGCAGTTACTGCAAAACACATCCATACAAGCATATATACACGCAAGCGCGTGTGTACAGACACAAGGATACACATGTATAAAAACCCATACATATACATACATTTCATCGTCAATAACGTTTGCAATAACTTGATGATTACCACAAAAGTCTTCAAGATTAAGCTTGAGATCTCCCATCATTTGCAACCGTAGCATTTATTCGTTCTAAATTTCTCAGATTGTGATTTGGCAGATATATTAGCGTGCTTTCTTCACTTGTATGCCACTCGACTCAGAAGTAGCTCATCGACCCTTCATCAAGTCTTGTTCTTACTCCTTCTGAGTGTGCAGGCCTTCCCTGCAGGGAGAGGTAATTCCCGAACAGGGAACAGGTAGCACTAGTTTACAGATCGCATCAGCCTCCGATGAGACACCTGTCTGTACATGTACAAATACATATACATTTGTATTTGTGTGTGTGTATGTGTTTCCTCTATTAGTCTCATCTCGAAGTCAAAGAGAGACATATCTGCGTGTATGATGTCTTGGATGCTGTCATGCTCCGTTCTTTGCTCTCATGGCCACCGTTATAATGTTCAGCAGGAGAGTGAAAGAAGGATAAACTGTAAAAATGTTAACAGCTATGTAAATTTATTTTTCCTAATTATAGAATGCACAGCAACATTTATGAATATATTTTATGGAGTAAAATATTATATTGGAATGCAAATAATTATTTTTAACTCATTTAAAGAAAACGGATTTTCATTAAAATTTGCGAATGATAATTTCTTAGCAGCTACATTCAATAAAATTTAATATTTTTCATATATTTTTAAATATAGTTTACTTAGTTGTAATTTTGGAATAATTTTGATTTCAAGTAATTATTATGTAAAAATGAATATTTAATTTTACTTTCAGAGAATGTACATCATTAGTTTAAACGAAAGATATTTCTTAATAGATTTCGATGGTAACATCACTGTGTCTAATTAGAACTACGTCGAAAAAATACAATTCAAATATTGTTTTCAAATATTATAAACAGCATAATATTCTTTATTGATAGATATATTCTAAGTCAAGGTTTCGTATTGATACCAACTTGGGCTATCAAAATTGCAGAAAATCGTTGTCTATAATGAAAAAAAAAATGTTAATTCCCAATGCCTGTCTACAAACTGGCTTAAATTATTTCTACTGTGTCAATTACGATGTGCTTCTTAAATTTAGATCCCACACATTTCATATTCTATAAATTTTCAGTTAATCATATTTTATAAAATAGCTGAAACTTGATGAGTTAAAGATAAAGTCACGTTATTATTTTTACGACTTTCACACATATTGCCTCTTAAGATATTGTAATCCACTTCTTTGTAATTCAATTCATACGCACACACTCACAAACACACACACACACATACACAAACATACACACCAACGCACACTTACATTTATATATATATATATATATATATATATATATATATATATATGTACGGTTTCCAAAATATATTTAGTCTTTACTTCCGCTTTATTATTATTATTATTATTATTATTCAGTAGTTTTATTCTTATAGCGTGCTTTCACTTCACTACCGAGCGCAGCTCTGTGTGCCTTGGGTATGTGCTGTGATTTGTTGTGATGCTCTGATGGTTATTGTATGGAAAGTATTCTGCGTAGGATGTGTGCAGTGCCTAGTAGTGCAATTTTCTGTATGTTATATGTGTTTGTAAGTCCTGGTGTTTTTGTTATGTATTTGTCTGAATATTTTTTTTATCATGCCTAATGCACCTACTATGATAGGAATTGTTTCTGTTTTCAGATTCCACATTCTAGTTACCTCTATTTCCAGGTCTTTGTATTTTGAGAGTTTCTTCATTTCTTTTAGAGACACGTTGTCATCTGCCGGTATTGATACATCAATTAGAAAGCATTTTTTTTCTTCATGATCTCTGATTATTATTATTATTATTATTATTATTATTATTATTATTATTATTATTATTATTATTATTATTATCATCATCATCATCATCATCATCATCATCTTCTACGTGTATCTTCTTGCTCTGTTTAGTCCATCTTATCTGAAGGCATTTTCTAATAAATATACTTATCAAACTTTTACACCCAATTTATATATCTTATTTCTTTACTACACTCAAGGGGCTAAATATAGAGGGGAAAAACAAAGACAGACAAATGGATTAAGTCGATTACATCGACCACCGTGCCGAACTGGTACTTAATTTACCGACCCCGAAAGGATGAAAGGCAAGGTTGACCTCGTCAGAATTTGAACACAGAAGTAACGGCTGAGGAAATAGCGCGCTAACGTTTCTACGAGCTTGTCGCCTTATGTATTTATATATCTATCAATCAATATGTATATATAAACGTATGTTTATAGTTATACATCTACATATTTAAGCGCAAGCTTATCTATGTGTTGAGGAGTTGGCTTTCAATCACATTGTTCTACATTCAATCCCACTGCGTGATAACTTGGGCATATGCCGTCTACTATAATCCTGGGAAGGCAAAAAACTCGTCATTGCACCTGCAAAATTGAAACTGAAATGTATACATCTCAGTACTAGGATCAATATGTTTAATAAACTTTCAAACAGGTGACCTTGCATGGCTAAATTTAGATGACTGAGACAAAAAAAAGCAATAATACAATATGTATATACACACACACACACGTAGATGTGTACGTAACTATTTCTATCTTATATATGCCTATAAAAATGCATACATACTTGTATGCATATATATATATATATATATATATATATATATATATATATATATATATATATATATATATATATATATGTGTATGTATAGACATATTCATAGTAGCTTCTACTATAGCCTCGGGGCGACCAAAGCCTTGTGAGTGGACTTGGTAGACGGAAACTGAAAGAAACCCGTCGTATATATATATATATATATATACGAGCAAACACTATATGAGAGAGGTTTGAATTGAGCAAACACTATATGAGAGAGGTTTTCTTTAAGTATTAGAAATAGTTTTAAAAAAGTTTTTTTTAGCTGCTATTTCTAATGAGTTCAGTATGCGGCAAAGTAATTTATTTTACTAAGCCCTTTTATATAATGTAATAATTTGAATTCGCCTTAAATGGTCCCTTTGCATACTGAATACTTGGTGAAATTGATTAATTAATTAATTTTACCCTCAATTGTTGAAATTATATATATATATATATATATGTATGTATGTATGTATGTATGTATGTGTGTGTTTATCTGTATTTGTCCCTCGCAACATCGTTTGACCACCGATGGTGGTGTATTTACGTCCCCGTAACTTAACGGTTCGGCAAAAGATCGATAGAATGTGTACTAGGCTTACAAAGAATAAGTTATGGGGTCGATTAACTCGACTAAAAGGCAGTGCTCCTGCATGGCTACTCTCAAATGACTAAAGGAATTTAAAGTGTAAAAGAGAGTATATATATAATATATATATATATAATATATATATATATATATATTATGTATGCTGTGAAAAATAATGAGGAATGGTTATCAGTAGTGGTGTAATTTAGAACTTCTGCAAATTCCAGAAAATTTTGTTTCCAAAATAGTCAAATATACTTTTTACAATATCAGATTCCTTACAATAATCAAAATTCTTACGAAGATATCAAAGTTTAATTTAATTGTCAATATTGCATTAACACTAGCCTCTATAATAAACTGCAAAGAAGAGATCTATGTCTCGAGGGTAACTTAGTTGAATTATTTCTATTTCGGATGATTGTGTTCTAAAAATATTAAATATCGGTGCACATGATTGTATATATATATATATAATATATATATATATATATATATATATAGATATATATATATATATACATAGACGTACATATATATGAATATATAAGCATTTATATATTTACACACACACACACACACACACACATATATATATATAATATATATATATATATATATATATATATATATTATACTTTCGTGCGCTTAGACGTAGGTCTAAGTGTATGTTTGTGCAAAATTGGACACGCGTTTATAAGAATAAATATCAGAATATTCCAAAAAATATTAATTTTCAACATCTTTACAGGCCTCACTTAATTTCAGCCCGCCATATCAAAGATAAATAAAGAAATTTGGAGACATTATTAAATCAATTTTCATAATAGTTCAGAAATATAGAACCTTCAAAAACTTTTACAGTATAAAGATATATGATTGTATCTTTCTATTTCACATTCCTTCAGTTCACGTATGTGTGTGTGCTCTGTTTTTCTGCGAGTGTGTGTATGTATATATATATATGTATATGTGTCTGTGTATATTTAAAACTTAAATAATAGGTATTCACACTCACGAACCCCATCGCTCCCTCCACCTTATCTATGTATACATACAGACACATGCTCATTAATAGATAGACATATAGATATATAGATAGACAGAAAGATAGGTCGATAGATGAATAGGGAGGTAAATGAATTTGTTTGTATGTGTGTGTGTGCGTGTTTGTGTACCTGTGTGTATGTAACACTGCAATGATTATGCGTCATTTTTATGATTATAAAAGTTTCGCTAAATGCTTACTGATACTCCAACAAGTATACATACATATAACTATACAAATGTACACACATGTGTGTGAATATGAATATCTATCTATCTATCTATCTATCTATCTATCTATCTATCTCTCACACTCTCTCTCTCTCTCTATATATATATATATAATATATATATATATATATAGACACATATATAGGTACATACTTACATACATATGTAAAACGAGAAACAGGAAAAGATAGATAGATAGATAGATAGATAGATAGATAGATAGAGAAAGAGAGAGAGAGAGATGCATACACTCATTACATGCATAAATATTAAGAATTAATTACAACTATCATTTCGAGATGTATGATATAATTATCCTCTCGTTTCAGTATTTACATTAGGGTTACTGTAATATTTTCCCAACTTTTCGATTTGTAATAACGCACGTACAACTCCTAGCGTCAAGTTCACTGTCCCCCTTCACGTCATATATATATGTATGTATGTATGTATGTATGTATGTATGTATGTATGTATGTATGTATGTATGTATGTACGTATGTATGTATGCATGTATGTATGTACGTATGTAAGTATGTATGTATGTATGTATGTATGTATGTATGTATGTACGTATGTATGTATGTATGTATGTACGTACGTATGTATGTATGTATGTATGTATGTATGTATGTACGTATGTATGTATGTATGTATGTATGTATGTACGTACGTAAGTATGTATGTATGTATGTATGTATGTATGTATGTATTTATGTATGTATGTACGTATGTATGTATGTATGTATGTATGTATGTATGTATGTATGTATGTAAGTATGTATGTATGCATGTATGTATGTATGTATGTATATGTGTATGTAAGTATGTATGTATGTATGTATGTATGTATATATATGTATATATATGTATATTTATATGCATATATGCGCTCAAACTGACAGAGATGCAGGAAGTAAATAGACACATTTAATTTTTTCTAAACCTTTTATTTATTACTTAAAGTGAACAATCCAATGGTAATCGGTAGGTAGGACTACATACTTTCGTATTTAGTTGTCATTCCCATTGCAGTTTTTAATGCAGAAACCCTTTTGTCCATTGAACTGATGAGCTTTGTGATTGTCTCTTGGGGATTTTTGCCCACTTTTCACGTAAGAATCTAAATAATTCCTACTTAGATTTATGTTTCTGTCGAGTTTTCGTATAGTTCTATCTAGTATGCTCCAAAGATTTTAAATTGCGTTCATGCCAGGAGATTTCAGTCAGCTATTGTTTATTCCTTTTCGTTGTATGGCTTGGAGCCCAATCTTTCATGAATAAAAACTCGTTTTTCGTTATGTTATCGTGTAAATACATCGGATATAGTCCTTGCTTTAAAAGTTTGATGTTTTTTTCAGAGTTTCTGGTTCCAACACAATTGATCATCTCAGAACGACCATTACTGGTGACAGCTCCCCTTCCCATAGATAATGCAGTTCTTTTGATTGCCTGAACTAAACTTTGGAGGGGGATGAAATAAGCTACCTGCATCAACTTGCTATAAAAGAAGGTAGTAATTTTACATTGTGCTTATCCTTAGTGCAAAATTTGAAGAGTGCAATTCGGTTTTAATAGTTATTTTTTTCAAAGCTATAATGTAACTGTAAAAGGAGCATATTCGGCATATTTGCTTTTATGAGTTCAATAAAAGCAACAACGCAAGGGAAAGTGAGAGGAATAGTATATGAGAATCGGAAATTAAGCGTAGGCCTGCGTCGACAGTGGTTCCATAAATTCCGAACCGGAAACTACAGCCTGGAAGACGATCTTCGTCCTGGATGTAGAGCTCGACGAAGACGTCCTGCAAATGCTGGTGAAACAAAATCCCATCGTAACTGCTGAGGAACTTGCAGAGAAGCTTGAATTTGGTCATTCACCCATTCATCGACACCTGCATGCCATCGAAAAAGTCAAGAAATTTGGTTATGGGATCCTCATAAACTTTACCTGTTTAATCGCGCGCAAAGAGTGAATGTGTGCTTTTTGCTGTCACGTCTCAAGAATGAATCTGTTTTGACCGAATAGTGACTGTTGACAAGGAACGAGATCTCTATAAAAATGTCAAGCACTAAAGTCGGTGGATAGGGAAAGAAAAAATACCGGCACTCCAGGATAAAAACCTCCACTATGGTGTTGACATAGTGGGATATGAAGGATTTACTCCACTTTGAACTTTTAAACCTAAACCAAGCGATAACAAACGAGATCAGCTGCGAGCAGCTCTAGAGAAAAATGACTATCTTTGTTTCAAGGCGTTCGGGACATGTTCTACCATCAGGATAATACTCGGCGGCATACAGCGAAGCAAGGACAGGAGTTCACAATTAAAACTACTTTCATTTGTCCCTCTGAAACCTACATTATGTAATAACCTGATTGGTTAGACAGACGAGTATGACCTTTAGATGGAGAACCACTCTACATAAAGAGTAAATCCGTTTCCCGCTATATAGGTAAATTCCTTTCAGTGAACATATAGAAAAATGTGCAGTTAACATGAAACCAAATTTAAGTTTTCCCCTTCTACCAGTACAAAGGCACAATTTCCCCACAAGAACGTTTAAATAAAGAAACTCTTTTCATTGAAAAATGCAGAACACGTCTTAATATGCACGCATAACCAACTTTTATCTCCTTACATATTTCAATTTACGATTACATCATTGTACATAAATCCCCTCACTAAACAAGTTTTTCGAAACCATTTTTGTGTATATATTTATTCCCATCCCTTTACTGAAAGCTGAACAGTTATCTACCTTGCCCACATTAATAATGATAACCAATTACCTCCCCTTGTTTTTCTACTTGTGAAGTCATTCACTCGTAAATATTATTAAAGAAAACATGGATAACAATATTTTCTTAAGAAAATACATATTCAAATAAGTAAAACTTAATATCATGTATAGCGAAAGCGAAACCGGTCGATATATTAAAAATTACATTAAAACTATATAAAGTGTGTGTATTTTCCTCTTTTTCAATTCCTTATATATATTACAACTCACCACGTGGTATAATCGAAATTCCTCCTTTTCTGTTACTACTACTACTACTACTACTACTACTACTACTACTACTACTACTACACACACACACACATATATGTATATATATATACACATGTATGTATGTATGTACGTGTGTGTGTACGTGTGTTTGTGTGTTGTTAAGTAGTGATTAAGTAGAAGGGAAAAAATGATAGGTAAAGGGGAAAAGGAAGTTGGATATGTTTATCAATAAAATCCTTTACTTATGTCTGTCAAAGGGATAGTGGGAGATATTGTTTTCAATGTGTTGAAATAATTCATCTAGGTAGATGTCGTGGACCTTACGTTATCACCCCGCTGTCTTCCACTTAGTTGTCTACTAAATTAAGATGTACTGGGAGATTGATGGTAAGAGAGAGAGAGAGAGAGAGAGACTGGGAGTGAGAGGGAGAGGAAAGGAAGAAAAAAGATGAGAAGGATATATAAACTGAGGTAGTAAAAATGAGAAAGAAATGAAGTTGTACGAGTGAATAGTATTAAAAGGAAATGAAATGGTTGTTTGCATATGAAACCAATGGAAACAGATAGATAGTAGGAGACTGGTGTCAAGAATTTTGGAAAATGTTAAGGGGAAGGAACCAAGTGTGGTTGAGAATTTTAGTAGTAAATAAACTTGGCAGTATGTAGACTTGAGCTTATGAGTGGTGTGACGGTACCTTGGAGTAGATAAGCATAGGTGTCAGGTTCGGCGCTAGAATTAAATAATACTAACCCTCAATATCATTCCTAATTAAAATAATTATTTATGATATATTGGATAATGTACTATAACCAACAAATGAATTTCTGGTAACGGTATGGAAAACTTTAATTATAGGGCAGATTGAGTTGAAAATTTTGGGGCAAGAGAATACCAACAACTTGTGTTACGGTAGTAAACTAGAGAATCATTGTCGGAAAAAAATATCTGGTGTTATTTGATCTGGTTCGTCATATACCGAATTCAAATGCCGGCAAATTCACCTTAGCTATTCATTCTCTCAGAATCCATACAATAAAATAAAATCAAGCATTGGGGCCGTTGACATCAATTATTGCTGGATGCATAAAACATGTACCAGTCACGATCGTGACTCTGTGTGTATCAAATACTACCGTCTAGTAAAATAATCCCTGTTAGTTGCAGATATTATAAGTAGTAGTAGTATTTGTAGTAGTAGCAGTAGTAGTAGTAGTAGTAGTAGTAGTAGTAGTAGTAGTAGTAGTAGTAGTTGTAGTAGTAGTAGCAGCAGCAGCTTTTGTTACAGCTGGGGTTTTTTTATGTAGTAGTAAATGCAGTTCTATAAATTTGTGTTGTCTAATTTTTGCTGTATGAATGATGTTGGCGCCTGCGTCCAATTCTGAAGAACATTGCAATATAAAAGGAATGATCTCATCCAAACTTCAGTGTATAAAGCTTTAAACCCATTATTATTTATTGTAAGAAGTCGAAAGAATTGGATTGAAGAGAGAAAATGCACTCGAACTTATATAATACACATTATTATCTAAGCAAATCAATTATAAATAGGAATAATAAAAATAACAAATAAATATTGCCCTCTCAGTTTGATTTATATAAAGCTGCAAATAGTACGAGATTCTGACGACCAATTTACTGGGACGAAATCTTAAATGGGAGTTTTTGCCAAACAGTGTAATTGAAAAACTTCTTGTATATCAAATCAACTTATTTGTTGCTGGAATTTA